>NC_052154.1:129836379-130123683 GCF_902713615.1 Scyliorhinus canicula | reverse complement strand
TGTGTGTGTGCAGAGGAGAGAGGTGTGTATGGTGTGGTGTGTGTGGAGAAGAGAGGGTGGGTGTGTGTGGAGAGGAGAGAGGTGTGTGGTGTGGTGTGTGTGTGTGGAGAGGAGGGAGAGGTGTGTGTGGTGTGTGGAGAGGAGAGAGGTGTGTGTGGTGTGTGTGTGGAGAGAGGTGTGTGTGGTGTGTGTGGAGAGGAGAGAGGTGGTGTGGAGAGGAGAGAGTGTGTGTGTGGAGAGGAGAGAGGTGTGTGTGGTGTGTGTGGAGAGGAGAGAGGTGTGTGTGGTGTGTGTGCAGAGGAGAGAGGTGTGTGTGGTGTGTGTGCAGAGGAGAGAGGTGTGTATGGTGTGGTGTGTGTGGAGAAGAGAGAGGTGTGTGTGGTGTGTGTGTGGAGAGGAGAGAGGTGTGTGTGGTGTGGTGTGTGTGGAGAGGAGAGAGGTGTGTGTGGTGTGTGGAGAGGAGAGAGGTGTGTGTGGTGTGTGTGGAGAGGAGAGAGGGTGTGTGTGGAGAGGAGAGAGTGGTGTGTGTGGAGAGGAGAGAGGTGTGTGTGGTGTGTGTGGAGAGGAGAGAGTGGTGTGTGTGGAGAGGAGAGAGTGGTGTGTGTGGAGAGGAGAGAGGTGTGTGTGGTGCGTGTGGAGAGGAGAGAGGTGTGTGTGGTGTGGTGGGGGGGAGAGGAGAGAGGTGTGTGTGGTGTGTGTGAAGAGGAGAGAGGTGTGTGGTGTGTGTGGAGAGGAGAGAGGTGTGTGGTGTGTGTGGAGAGGAGAGGTGTGTGTGGTGTGGTGGGGGGAGAGGAGAGAGGTGTGTGTGGAGAGGAGAGAGGTGTGTGTGGTGCGTGTGGAGAGGACAGAGGTGTGTGTGGTGTGGTGGGGGGGAGAGGAGAGAGGTGTGTGTGGTGTGTGTGAAGAGGAGAGAGGTGTGGTGTGTGTGTGGAGAGGAGAGAGGTGTGTGGTGTGTGTGGAGAGGAGAGGTGTGTGTGGTGTGGTGGGGGGAGAGGAGAGAGGTGTGTGTGGTGGGGGGGGGAGAGGAGAGAAGTGTGTGTGGTGTGGTGGTGGGAGAGGAGAGAGGTGTGTGTGGAGAGGAGAGAGGTGTGTGGTGTGTGGAGAGGAGAGAGGTGTGTGTGGTGTGTGGAGAGGAGAGAGGTGTGTGTGGTGTGTGGAGAGGAGAGAGGTGTGTGTGGTGGGCGGAGAGGAGAGAGGTGTGTGTGGTGGGCGGAGAGGAGAGAGGTGTGTGTGGTGTGGTGGGGGAGAGGAGAGAGGTGTGTGTGGTGTGGTGGGGGGAGAGGAGAGAGGTGTGTGTGGTGTGGTGGGGGGAGAGGAGAGAGGTGTGTGTGGTGTGGTGGGGGGAGAGGAGAGAGGTGTGTTGTGGTGGGGGGAGAGGAGAGAGGTGTGTGGTGTGTGGTGGGCGGAGAGGAGAGAGGTGTGTGTGGTGTGTGGTGGGCGGAGAGGAGAGAGGTGTGTGTGGTGTGGTGGGGGGAGAGGAGAGGTGTGTGGTGTGTGGTGGGGGAGAGGAGAGAGGTGTGTGTGGTGTGGTGGGGGGAGAGGAGAGAGGTGTGTGTGGTGTGTGGTGGGGGGAGGAGAGAGGTGTGTGTGGTGGGGGGGAGAGGAGAGAGGTGTGTGTGGTGGGGGGGGAGAGGAGAGAGGTGTGTGTGGTGTGTGGTGGGGGGAGAGGAGAGAGGTGTGTGTGGTGTGTGGTGGGGGGAGAGGAGAGAGGTGTGTGGTGGGGGAGAGGTGTGTGTGGTGTGTGGTGGGGGGAGAGGAGAGAGGTGTGTGTGGTGGGGGGAGAGGAGAGAGGTGTGTGTGGTGTGTGGTGGGGGGAGAGGAGAGGAGGGATGTGTGTGGTGTGTGGTGGGGGGAGAGGAGGGATGTGTGTGGTGGGGGGAGAGGAGGGATGTGTGTGGTGTGTGGTGGGGGGAGAGGAGAGGAGGGATGTGTGTGGTGTGTGGTGGGGGGAGAGGAGAGGAGGGATGTGTGGTGTGTGGTGGGGGGAGAGGAGAGGAGGGATGTGTGTGGTGTGTGGTGGGGGGAGAGGAGAGGAGGGATGTGTGTGGTGTGTGGTGGGGGGAGAGGAGAGGAGGGATGTGTGTGGTGTGTGGTGGGGGGAGAGGAGAGGAGGGATGTGTGTGGTGTGTGGTGGGGGGAGAGGAGAAGAGGAGAGGGGTGTGTGGTGGGGGGAGAGGAGAGGAGGGATGTGTGGTGTGTGGTGGGGGGAGAGGAGAGGAGGGATGTGTGGTGTGTGGTGGGGGAGAGGAGAGGAGGGATGTGTGGTGTGTGGTGGGGGAGAGGAGATGAGGGATGTGTGGTGTGTCGTGGGGGGAGAGGAGAGGAGGGAAGTGTGGTGTGTGGTGGGGGGAGAGGAGAGGAGGGATGTGTGGTGTGTGGTGGGGGGAGAGGAGAGGAGGGATGTGTGTTGTGTGGTGGGGGGAGAGGAGAGGAGGGATGTGTGGTGTGTGGTGGGGGAGAGGAGAGGAGGGATGTGGATGAGGGGCAGAGGAGGGGTGTGGGGAGGGGGCAGGAGTGGAGAGGTGTGTGGGGGGAGAGGGCAGGAGAGGAGAGGTGTGTGGGGGAGGGGGAGAGGAGAGGTGTGTGGGGGAGGGGGAGAAGAGAGGAGAGGTGTGTGTGGTGTGTGGTGTGTGTGGAGAGGAGAGAGGTGTGTGTGGTGTGTGTGCAGAGGAGAGAGGTGTGTGTGGTGTGTGTGCAGAGGAGAGAGGTGTGTATGGTGTGGTGTGTGTGGAGAAGAGAGAGGTGTGTGTGGTGTGTGTGTGGAGAGGAGGGAGGTGTGTGTGGTGTGGTGTGTGTGGAGAGGAGAGAGGTGTGTGTGGTGTGTGGAGAGGAGAGAGGTGTGTGTGGTGTGTGTGGAGAGGAGAGAGGTGTGTGTGGAGAGGAGAGAGTGGTGTGTGTGGAGAGGAGAGAGGTGTGTGTGGTGTGTGTGGAGAGGAGAGAGTGGTGTGTGTGGAGAGGAGAGAGTGGTGTGTGTGGAGAGGAGAGAGTGGTGTGTGTGGAGAGGAGAGAGGTGTGTGTGGTGGGGGGAGAGGAGAGAGGTGTGTGTGGAGAGGAGAGAGGTGTGTGTGGTGCGTGTGGAGAGGAGAGAGGTGTGTGTGGTGTGGTGGGGGGGAGAGGAGAGAGGTGTGTGTGGTGTGTGTGAAGAGGAGAGAGGTGTGTGGTGTGTGTGGAGAGGAGAGAGGTGTGTGGTGTGTGTGGAGAGGAGAGGTGTGTGTGGTGTGGTGGGGGGAGAGGAGAGAGGTGTGTGTGTGTTTGGTGTGTGGAGAGGAGAGAGGTGTGTGTGGTGTGTGGAGAGGAGAGAGGTGTGTGTGGTGTGTGGTGGAGAGGAGAGAGGTGTGTGTGGTGTGGAGAGGAGAGAGGTGTGTGGTGTGTGGAGAGGAGAGAGGTGTGTGTGGTGTGTGGGGAGAGGAGAGAGGTGTGTGTGGTGTGGTGGGGAGAGGAGAGAGGTGTGTGTGGTGTGGTGGGGGAGAGGAGAGAGGTGTGTGTGGTGTGGTGGGGAGAGGAGAGAGGTGTGTTGTGGTGGGGGGAGAGGAGAGAGGTGTGTGGTGTGTGGTGGGCGGAGAGGAGAGAGGTGTGTGTGGTGTGTGGTGGGCGGAGAGGAGAGAGGTGTGTGTGGTGTGGTGGGGGAGAGGAGAGAGGTGTGTGTGGTGTGTGGTGGGGGGAGAGGAGAGAGGTGTGTGTGTGGTGTGTGGTGGGGGAGAGGAGAGAGGTGTGTGGTGGGGGGAGAGGAGAGGTGTGTGGTGTGTGGTGGGGGGAGAGGAGAGAGGTGTGTGTGTGGTGGGGGGAGAGGAGAGAGGTGTGTGTGGTGTGTGGAGAGGAGAGAGAAGTGTGTGGTGTGTGGTGGGGGAGAGGAGAGAGGTGTGTGGTGTGTGGTGGGGGGAGGAGAGAGGTGTGTGTGGTGGGGGGGAGAGGAGAGAGGTGTGTGTGGTGGGGGGAGAGGAGAGAGGTGTGTGTGGTGTGTGGTGGGGGGAGAGGAGAGAGGTGTGTGTGGTGTGTGGTGGGGGGAGAGGAGAGAGGTGTGTGGTGGGGGAGAGGTGTGTGTGGTGTGTGGTGGGGGGAGAGGAGAGAGGTGTGTGTGGTGGGGGGAGAGGAGAGAGGTGTGTGTGGTGTGTGGTGGGGGGAGAGGAGAGGAGGGATGTGTGTGGTGTGTGGTGGGGGGAGAGGAGGGATGTGTGTGGTGGGGGGAGAGGAGGGATGTGTGTGGTGTGTGGTGGGGGGAGAGGAGAGGAGGGATGTGTGTGGTGTGTGGTGGGGGGAGAGGAGAGGAGGGATGTGTGGTGTGTGGTGGGGGGAGAGGAGAGGAGGGATGTGTGTGGTGTGTGGTGGGGGGGAGAGGAGAGGAGGGATGTGTGTGGTGTGTGGTGGGGGGAGAGGAGAGGAGGGATGTGTGTGGTGTGTGGTGGGGGAGAGGAGAAGAGGAGAGGGGTGTGTGGTGGGGGGAGAGGAGAGGAGGGATGTGTGGTGTGTGGTGGGGGGAGAGGAGAGGAGGGATGTGTGGTGTGTGGTGGGGGAGAGGAGATGAGGGATGTGTGGTGTGTGGTGGGGGGAGAGGAGAGGAGGGAAGTGTGGTGTGTGGTGGGGGGAGAGGAGAGGAGGGATGTGTGGTGTGTGGTGGGGGGAGAGGAGAGGAGGGATGTGTGTTGTGTGGTGGGGGGAGAGGAGAGGAGGGATGTGTGGTGTGTGGTGGGGGAGAGGAGAGGAGGGATGTGGATGAGGGGGCAGAGGAGTGGAGAGGGGTGTGGGGAGGGGGCAGGAGTGGAGAGGTGTGTGGGGGAGAGGGCAGGAGAGGAGAGGTGTGTGGGGGAGGGGGAGAGGAGAGGTGTGTGGGGGAGGGGGAGAAGAGAGGAGAGGTGTGTGGGTGCTGCAATCAAAAGGAAAGGGTCCTGCGGCAGGCGAAGAACCATTGGGATTATAAATGGTAGGGCCACGCTATTAGTCTCTACCAGGATGTGGAAGCAGAGCTGGCTAAGAGGCGTGCAGCATTCAACAAGGCCAAAACTGCATTGTACTGAAGCAATGTTCGATTTGATGGTGTACCCTGACTGCCTCTGTGTAATTTCCGAATCGACAGGTTACTATTTTGATGCCCCAGAGGATGCAGAGGCATTTGTACAGAAGCATGGACTGGGGTTGAGTTAACTATGAACTCTATCTGTTGTGGGATGTCTGTTTGGGGCGTGGAGGTGCGATATTTGAAATTTATTGGGGTGTCTGTTGGACATTTTGGAATTTGCACTTGTATTTTTACTTTTGGTTTGTGGGATGGGTATTGTCCTTCGTTTTCCCCCCTATCTATTGATAATAGGGCCTGAGGGGCCTGCATTTTTAAGAGAATGTCGTTCTCCGTGACAGGAATTTTGGTGGATCTGAATGGGATGTATGTGATTGTTAGTGGGTTGTTGGCGGGTACTCCGGTGGATCTAGTTAATTTGTATGCACCGAACTGGATTGATACAGCTTTCATCAACAAGTTGTTGACTTCTAATCCTGATCTGGACTCGAGCCAACTGATTCTGGGAAGCATTTTAACTGTGTACTGGACCCTCAAATGGGCAGATAGAGACTTAAATCCTTGAATCCTTCGGGTGGCAAAGGCACTATTAGCCTTTATGGAACAAATCGGGGGGCAGACGCGTGGCGATTTTTACATCCAAGTGAAAAGGACTTTTTTCTCTCTGGTACATCGGATCTACACCTGGATTGATTTTTTTTGTGGTGGGTATGTCTCTCCTACCTGGGGTAGTGGGGCTGGATATTCAGCAATAGTTATTTGGGGTCATGCTCCACATTTTGTTGATTTGGTGTTGGGGCCGGGCCCCACACAGCGCCCCCTGTGGAGGCTGGATACAATGTTACTGGTGGATAATGGATTCTGTGAGAGGATGTCATCTGCCATTGGAGAGTACATTGAGTTTAATAGGAATTGGAATATTTTGAGGAAATGAGGATTTCACCTGAGGAAGGAGCAGTGCTCCGAAAGCTCTGAAACAAACATGTTGGACTTTAACCTGGTGTTGTAAGACTTCTTACTGTGCTCACCCCAGTCCAACGGCGGCATCTCCACATCATAAAGAGAGCAGTGAAAGGATGGAGAGGCAGAGGTTGATGGATTCCATCCTTGAGGTTTACCGCCAGTACTCGCTTGTCCCGACACCGGAGTTGTTGGTGAGCAGGAAGAAATTACAGATGGAGTTTGGGCTGCTCTTGACGGGCAAGGCAGTGCACCAACTGCAATGCTTGAGGGAGGCATTTTATGACTATGGGGAGAAGGCCAGTTTGCCTGTTACCAGCTGAGCGGCAGACTGCCCTCCAGGAGATAGTGCAGGTAAAGTAGTCAAGTGGCGGGTTGGTCTCTGCCCCAGGGAAGGTCAATGAGGCTTTTGTGGCCTTTTACCGCAGACTTTATAAATCGGAGGACATGATGGAATTTTTGGATGGCTTGTCTATCACAGTGGTAGAATGAGTGAGAAGAGAGAAGTCGCAGACCACATTGAGCCTGGAGGGGATCATGAAAGGTATGGGTTTGATGAAGTTGGATAAGGATCCGGGACCAGACACATTCCCGATGGAATTTATAAGAAAATTATGGGTCAGCTGATCCCATTGCTGTTAGATATGTTTTAATGATTCCTTGCCCTGAGGAGTTTTGCCAGTTACGTTGGCTCAGGTGCAATCTCTTTGATTTTGAAGAAGGATAATGATTTGAACGAGTATGGGTCGTATCGCCCTATTTTGTTACTGAATGTAGACGCTAAGCTTTTGGCAATGCGTTTGGAGCCCTGCATTCCGGGGCTGATATCGGAGGAATAGATTGGGTTTGTTAAGGGCAGGCAGCTATCTGCCAACGTATGGCGATTGCTTAATATTATTTTGTTCCCCTCTCAAGTCCCTGAACCAGAGGTGATTATTTGAATGGACGCTGAAAAGGCGTTTGATAGGATAGAATAGGGGTATCTGTTTGAGATTCTTGGAAGGTTCAGAATGGGCCTAGATTTATATCTTGTATCCGTCTTTTATAATGAGTTCCCACCGCGAGTGTTTGTATGAATGCTCTGAGCTCAGAATATTTCCAGTTAAATAGAGGTACAATGCAGGGGTGCCCATTGTCGCCACTATTGTTTCCCTTGGCAATTGAGCCTCTGGCAATAGCATTGAGGTCAACAACAGGGTGGTGGGGGGAGGGAAGGAGGGAGCATAAGGTGTTCTTGTAAGTAGATGATCTGCTGTTGTCGGATCCTCTCTCCAATGTAGAGGAAATCATGAAACTATTTGGCTCCTTCTCTGTGTATAAGTTGAATCTGGACAAAAGTGAATACTTTCAAGTGAACTCCTCGCATGGTGCCGCATTGGGGATGTTGCCTTTTCCTTTAGCCAGAGGTAGCTTTTATTATCTGGGAATCTGAGTAGCCCATAACTGGGCCTCGCTGCATAACTTAATTTTATTAACCTGCTGAATGGGGTTAAGTCTGACTTAAAGAAGTGGGACAACCTCCCGCTGTCCTTGGCAGGCATGGTACAGTCTGTAAAAATGGATGTCCTTCCAAGGTATTGTTTCAATCTTCCAGTTTTCCTTCCCAAATCTTTCTTTCTGAAGTTGAATAAAATTGATTTCTTCCTTTATTTGGGCAGGCAAGACCCCACTGATTTGTAGGAATTTTCTGCAGAGGAGGAGGAAGTTGGGGTGCCTAGCATTGCGTAATTTGTTATTTTCTTATTGGGCTGCGAACATTGAGAAAGTATGGGGTTGGCTTAAAGATCCTGATTCCATATGGGGTGGATGGAGGTGAACGCTTGCAGAGGTAATACTTTGAGGGCCTTGGTTATGGATCCCCTTCCATTTCCCCCGCTAAGTTACTTCAAGCCTGGTGGTGGTGGCCACTCTGTGGATATGGAGACAGCTCAGGCAGCATTTTAAGTTGAGTGCCATGTCAACGTCAGCCCCAATCTGCAGAAATCATCACTTTGTCCTGGCGGTCTTGGATTTGAGGTTTGGGTCATGGACATAACCCAAAGGACATAAAAATTAAAAAAAATTTTTTTTATGACTTGATCTTGGTAGGCTGCATAAAGTCCTTTGGCGGGCCGCATGCGGCCTGCGGGCCGTAGTTTGCCCACCCCTGGTATAGATAATAGATTGGATTGATGGTTTAAATTTAGGAGGGGTATTTGTGACAACTTGTTTATCAACCGCCTTATTACAGCAAAAACTGTTGTTCACAGGGTTACGGAACTGCAGCATTGTCATCCTCTAAATCCAACAAGGAGAGCAGCAATGCTGCTATAATCCGTCGCTTCAATCATCACAGTGCCATGGTGCTGGCAGCCGTCCTCCGCAAACAGTAGGTGTCAATACAATTTCCTTTGATCCTTTTGAAAAGACGCCTTTTTGTTTATTCACAGTTTTTAGTTTGTTTTTCTTTAGTCATTCTTGGGATGTGGGAGACTTTGGCAAGGCCAGCATTTGTTATCCATCCCGTGAGAAGATATTGATGAGCTGCCTTCTTGAATCCAATTATTAGGCCATAGCAGGAGACAGTTACGAGTCAACCAACGTTGCTGTGAATCTGAAATCACATAGGCCAGACTAGGGAAGGACAGCAAAGTATCTTCCCTGAAGGGTGTTAGTGAACCAGATGGCTTTTCACAACAATCTGGTAGTTTTGTCGTCACTATCACTGATATTATTCATTCCAAATTTACTTAATCAGCTGAATTTAAATTCCTGGCTGATGCGGTGAGATTTGAACTTTCATCTCTGGATCATTAATCCAGTAACATGATCACAATGCTACTGGACCCATAATTATTTTGTGATGAATTGACGACAAATGCAAACAGTTTAAACCTCACCCTCCCCACTTCCTGCAGTGAATCTTGACTGCTGGAGATCACAATCAATACTGACCATCAGCAATCTACATGCATGTTCTAATGGGGGCGTTGGATAGTAATCAATATCTGGAGCCCAGCCTGAGTTTCCCCCTCCATAGTCCAGAGACACAAGGATCTTCAACTAAATTACTGTTTGGGTTACACTCATGTAACCGAGTGCAGGCTAGGAATATGTCCTCGGACCTTCCAGTCTGTGGGGCCTACTTACTGATGCACTTCTTACCATATCCAAACTCATCAGTGATCGTTTTCTTATGCACTATGCATGTGCTATGTTAAAATCTAACATATCGTATAGGAAGTTAAAAGTGTCAACACTTGCCTGTTAGCTGTCACAGCACTGGGTGATGATTTAATGGGAAATTTCTATTGCTATTTCCTGTCACGCCACTAGATGGTGCACCAAGGGTGAATTTGATCACTGACTTGATGTTTTCCTCATGCATTAATAAAACTGCTTTCTAAAAAGATTTGTCTGTCATTTTTCTCAGTTCATGAATTTTATGATCAAAATAAGGTTTCAGGAAAAGTTTTAAACAATGCTTTTCACAACATTTCAATTTATCCATTAAGTTGTCCTTTTTTTAACATTATAGTTTCTTCATTAAAATTTGAAGATCTTTTCTTCTCCCAAAAGCCTGAGTTTGGACCTGATGTTTTTGTCCAGAGCGCTAATGTTGAGATGATATCTAAGGGTATCAGTTCCATTCAGTAAGATGTGCTTTCAGTTCAGTAACTTTTCCCAAAATAAAAAAAAACAAGGAAGCACATTTTAAAAGCTTTATTGAGATAATGTTTATATCTCTCTTTTCAAAGCGGAACAGGGTACGTACTACTTGAGTGTGTGAAAAACTACTAAAAATACATTTTTTGTTCTAAAACCTGTAGTTACAAGTGGGGATAGATAAGCGAGAATATCTTTTAAAATAATTTTTGAAAAGAAAGCGCCAGTTGAAGCTATTATGATTTTTGTGACAGAACAGGGAGATGCTATTGGCCTAAACATATGAAAAAGACTCTTGATTTCTCACACCGAATGAGGTAGAGAGAGAGATACAGGGGTTAATTTTTTAAATAATATTTGTTTTAATATAAATTTAGAATACACAATTAATTTTTCCCCAATTAAGGAGCAATTTAGCGTGGCAATCCACCCATCCGGCACATCTTTGGGTTGTGGGGGTGAAACCCACGCAGAGAGTGGGAGAATGTGCAAACTCCACACAGACAGTGACCCGGGGCTGGGATTGAACCCGGGTCCTCAGCGCCGTAGGCAGCAGTGCTGAACACTGCTCTACCGTGCCAAAAAAAATTTTGTTGAATATTATTAACAATTTACATGGTGCTCCTTTTTTTGCCCCTCCCCCCCACTTTCCCGCTATTATTTGACGCTCATTTTGCTCTTGTGGCTTTGTGGGGGAGGATCTCTGGCCTCCCCATCGATCCCCCCCCCCCCGTGTTCCTGACTGCATTACGTGTCCTTGGTGGTTCCTGTACGCCCCCCGCCCTTCTCCCTTTCTGTTTGCTGTTGGCTTCAACCAGGTTTTGAAACAGGTCGATGAATTGCCCCCACATTTTGTGCAAGCCATCATCCAACCCTCGAATTGTGTATTTGATCTTCACAGATGGAGAAATTCTGACAGGTCTGCCAACCAGTCTGCAGCTGTGGGTGGTGCTGCTGATCGCCAGCCGAGCAGGATTCTCTGGCGGGCGATTAAGGAAGTAAATGAAAGTCCGCCGGCCGTCTTCCCCAAATGAAGTTCTGGCTGGTCCGATACCCTGAAGGCTCTTGGGAACGGCTCCATCTTCACACCCACAACCTTGGACATTGCCTTGGAGAAGGCTGTCCAGACTCCGACAAGCCCAGGGCATGCCCAGAACATGTGGCATGGTTGGCTGGGCCACATGGGCACCGTTCACACTTATCCTCTGCCTCCAGGAAGAACCTGCTCATTTGGGTTCTTGTCAGGTGTCATCTGTGCATCACTTTGTACTGCATGAAGCTTAGCCTTGCGCAGGAGGAGGTGGAGTTGGCTCTATTTGGTGCTTCGCTCCAGAGCCCCTACCCTACTTGCGTCTTTAGTTCATCCTCACACTTCTGCCTTGCTTCGTCTAGTGATGCTCTCGCCCTCTCTAAATGTCATCCCTATGTGTCACCGCAGTTCCCCTTTTTCCACCCTGTCCGCTTCCTGTAGCTCCTCCAACATTATGTGCCTCTTGGGGCTCTCGGGTACCTCGTCGTCTCTTTGCGGAGAAAGTTTTTGACTTGTAAATGTCGGAGTTCCTGTCCGTTCGGTAGCCAAGAGGTCCTTGTCCAACCTCCATGTGGAGCATTGGGTGCCATCTCCAACCTCACATCCATGTAATGTGAAGGGTGGTTGGAGGTGGCTATTGCGGAGTATTCTGCTCTGACTATTTCCCCACTGCAATGAAGTCGATACGGGTATATACATGGTGTACTGGTGAGAAGAACGAGAATTCCTTCTCATCTGGGCGTAGAAGCCGGCATGGGTCCAACACCCCCACCTGCTCCATAAATGCTCCCAGTTCCCTAGCCATGCCTGTCTTTTTCTCCGTTCTGCAGTTTGATCGGTCTATCAATGGGTTCTGTGCACAATTTAGACCCCCCACCCCCACCCCAATGATAAGTCAGAGCATGTCAATGTCGGGGAGTTCCATCATGGTCTTCTTTATAAGATCCGTGTCATCCCAGTTGGGCACGTACACATTCACCAGGACTACCAGTGCCCTGTCCAGGACTTCGCTGACCACGACGCACTGTCCCCCTTGGTCCGTAACCATCTTTGTCGCCAGAAACACCGTCCCCTTGCTTATCAAGATAGCCACCCACTAGCTCTCATCCCGTAGCAGGAATGGTAAGTCTATCCCACCCAGCCCTTCCTTACCCGCATGCAGTTAGTCCTCCCTCAGGTCAGGTGCGTCTCTTCGAGGAAGATTATGTTGGCTTTCAGACTTCTCAAATGGCTGAACACTCTGGATCTTTTCACTGGGCTGTTCGTTCCCTGACGTTCCAGGTGAGAATCCTGGTGGGGGGCTTCCCCCCCTTTCCTGTGGGACCACCATACTTACTGGTGGAAGTGCCCCAGCACTGGGATTTCCCTTTGTTTGGGGACCATCCAAAATGGTTGCCGATCTCGCCATGAAGCTGGGTCTCTGCGCTCCGGGGTTTCCGTTTGATCAGGGGCAATCCAATAGGCTGCCAATTATCTGTATGCCACGTGGGTGCACCCCTGCACTCTGGGTTTCCCCTTTGTTTAGGGACCCTCCAAAGTGGCTGCTTACGGCGCCATTATGTTCTCTCAACCTGAACCGTACTGCTGAAGCCAATATGAAATCCTTTCCTTCCTTATCATTGTGTTCCCCTTGTGGTCCCCCTTCCCTCCTCTGACCCCTTCTTCCCCGTCCTTCTTGCCAGACGCTCCCTCCTTGCCAGATGGTGCGCCGCGGCCCCCTTTGCTTTCATGCTTCCTAGCGCTAGCTTTCCCTGTTAGTGTGGTGGCTCCCCTTCCAGGGCTGATCTTACCCCTTTCCTATGCCTGATCAATAGCTTTTCCTTCTCCTGCTCTCTGATGCCCTCGCCCTTTCCTGTGATTTGGTGTTAATGCTCAAAGCGAGGCAGTACTGTCCTGCGCAAACATTATTCAAGTCCCCCACTGTGCTTTCTCATTTCTTTCTCTGCCTTGTCCTCAATGCTGCCTTGTCTGCCCCTTGTCCAGGCCATTTGTCTGCATGAACCCACCTGCCTCTGCCGGGGTTTTAAAATAATGTTCCTTGTTTTGGAACGAAACCCAGAGCCTGGGAATAGCAGTCCAAATTTTACTTCACTTTTTTTGAGATCCGATTTTGCTTGGTTGAACTCGGCCCTGCACTTTGCTAGGTCTGCACCAATGTTCTGGTAGACTCGTATTCTTTGTCCTTCCCAGCAGCTACGTCTTGCCACTGCAGGATCTTCTCCAGATCCTTGTTCCGTGTAGTTTGGCGATTATCCCCCATGGCTGCTCCCCTGGAGGAGAGCCACCTGATGTACGACTGCTCAGCACATCCCTGTCACTGGAAGTTGATACCTGTACAGAGGTTAATTGATAGTGAGAGAAAGATAGTTTCTTTCCTAATTTCAGTTGGATTTCTGATTTTTAAAATCCTGTTTCTTAAAAGTTGAATTTTAAATGAAAAACCTTTAATTAGACCCATGCCAAGAGGAGAGCACAATTGAGTGATAACTTTAGAACGGTAATTTTCATTTGTGTGCAGACATAGGAATTTATAATGGAAATATCTCAAATAAATGGCAAAATACATGCGTTTAAATGGTAACTGAGTTACATCTGCAAGCCTTGATTCAGTTATCCCTGTTTCACCGCTCTTGACTTTGCAATATATTAAGTGACTTGTGTATAAAATGCATTTTCTGTCAGTGTTTCACAACTTGCACCACTCGCCGTCTCATTTTCCCTGTCACATTGTGTTGGTAACATACAATTTTAAAATTGTGTGTCCTCCAGCTCATCATAGGAGATCTTCTAGATAAAATAACTTGCATTTATGTAGTATGCTTAAAGTAGAAGAATGTCCCATGTGCTTTATAAAGCCATGAAGGAAAATAGGGTAGTGATCAAAAGAGTAGTCAACAAGGCATAAGAACATAAGAACATAAGAACTAGGAGCAAGAGTAGGCCATCTGGCCCCTCGAGCCTGCTCCACCATTCAATGAGATCATGGCTGATCTTTTGTGGACTCAGCTCCACTTTCCGGCCCGAACACCATAACCCTTAATCCCTTTATTCTTCATAAAAAAATATCTATCTCTACCTTAAAAACATTTAATGAAGGATCCTCAACTGCTTCACTGGGCAAGGAATTCCATAGATTCACAACCCTTTGGGTGAAGAAGTTCCTCCTAAACTTAGTCCTAAATCTACTTACCCTTATTTTGAGGTTATGCCCCCGAGTTCTGCTTTCACCCGCCAGTGGAAACAACCTGCCCGCATCTATCCTATCTATTCCCTTCATAATTTTATATGTTTCTATAAGATTCCCCTCATCCTTCTAAATTCCAACAAGTACAGTCCCAGTCTACTCAACCTCTCCTCATAATACAACCCCTTCAGCTCTGGGATTAACCTAGTGAATCTCCTCTGCACACCCTCCAGTGCCAGTATGTCCTTTCTCAAGTAAGGAGACCAAAACTGAACACAATACTCCAGGTGTGGCCTCACTAACACCGTATACAATTGCAGCATAACCTCCCTAGTCTTAAACTCCATCCCTCTAGCAGTGAAGGACAACATTCCATTTGCCTTCTTAATCACCTGTAAACCAACTTTCTGTGACTCATGCACTAGCACACCCAGGTCTCTCTACACAGTAGCATGCTTTAATATTTTATCATCTAAATAATAATCCCGTTTGCTGTTATTCCTACCAAAATGGATAACTTCACATTTGTCAACATTGTATTCCATCTGCCAGACCCTTGCCCATTCACTTAACCGATCCAAATCCCTCTGCAGACTTCCAGTATCCTCTGCACTTTTCGCTTTACCACTCATCTTGGTGTCATCTGCAAACTTGGACACGTTGCCCTTGGTCCCCAACTCCAAATCATCTATATAAATTGTGAACAATTGTGGGCCCAACACGGATCCCTGAGGGACACCACTAGCTACTGATTGCCAACCAGAGAAACACCCTTTAATCCCCACTCTTTGCTTTCTATTAATTAACCAATTCTTTATCCATGCTACTACTTTACCCTTAATGCCATGCATCTTTATCTTATGCAGTAACCTTGTGTGTGGCACCTTGTCAAAGGCTTTCTGGAAATCCAGATATACCACATCCATTGGCTCCCCGTTATCTACTGCACTGGTAATGTCCTCAAAAAATTCCACTAAATTAGTTAGGCACGACCTGCCCTTTATGAACCCATGCTACGTCTGTCCAATGGGAAAATTTCTATCCAGATGCCTCGCTATTTCTTCCTTGATGATAGATTCCAGCATCTTCCCTACTACTGAAGTTAAGCTCACTGGCCTATAATTTCCTGCTCTCTGCCTACCTCCTTTTTTAAACAGTGGTGTCACGTTTGCTAATTTCCAATCCACCGGGACCACCCCAGAGTCTAGTGAATTTTGGTAAATCATCACTAGTGCATCTGCAATTTCCCTAGCCATCTCTTTCAGCACTCTGGGATGCATTCCATCAGGGCCAGGAGACTTGTCTACCTTTAGCCCCATTAGCTTGCCCATCACTACCTCCTTAGTGATAACAATCCTCTCAAGGTCCTCACCTGTCATAGCCTCATTTCTATCAGTCATTGGCATGTTATTTGTGTCTTCCACTGTGAAGACCGACCCAAAAAACCTGTTCAGTTCCTCAGCCATTTCCTCATCTCCCATTATTAAAACTCCCTTCTCATCCTCTAAAGGACCAATATTTACCTAGCCACTCTTTTTTGTTTTATATATTTGTAGAAACATTTACTGTCTGTTTTTATATTCTGAGCAAGTTTACTCTCATACTCTATCTTACTCTTCTTTATAGCTTTTTTAGTAGCTTTCTGTTGCCCCCTAAAGATTTCCCAGTCCTCTAGTCTCCCACCAATCTTTGCCACTTTGTATGCTTTTTCCTTGAATTTGACACTCTCCCTTATTTCCTTAGATATCCACGGTCGATTTTCCCTTTTTCTACCCTCCTTCCTTTTTGTTGGTATAAACCTTTGCTGAGCACTGTGAAAAATCACTTGGAAGGTTCTCCACTGTTCCTCAACTGTTCCACCAATAAAGTCACCCAGTCTACCTTAGCTAGTTCTTCTCTCATCCCATTGTAATCTCCTTTGTTTGAACACAAAACACTAGTATTTGATTTTACCGTCTCACCCTCCATCTGTATTTTAAATTCCATCATGTTGTGATCGCTCCTTCCGAGAGGATCCCTAACTATGAGATCATGAATCAATCCTGTCTCATTACACAGGACAAGATCTAGGACCGCTTGTTCCCTCATAGGTTCCATTACATACTGTTCTAGGAAACTATCGCGGATACATTCTATAAACTCCTCCTCAAGGTTGCCTTGACCGACCTGGTTAAACCAATCGACATGTAGATTAAAGTCCCCCATGATAACTGCTGTACCATTCCTACATGCATCAGTTATTTCTTTGTTTATTGCCTGCCCCACCATAATGTTACTATTTGGTGGCTGATAAACTACTCCTGTCAGTGACTTTTTCGCCTTGCTATTCCTGATTTCCACCCAAATGGATTCAACCTTATCCTCCATAGCACAGATGTCATCCCTTACTATTGCCCGGATGTCATCCTTAAATAACAGAGCTACACCACCTCCCTTACCATCCACTCTGTCCTTCCAAAAAGTTTGATGCCATCGGATATTTAACTCCCAGTCGTGACCATCCTTTAACCATGTTTCAGTAATGGCCACTAAATCATAGTCATTCACAATGATTTGCGCCATCAACTCATTTACTTTATTCCGAATACTACGAGCATCAGGTAAAGTACACTTATGTTGGTTTTTTCCCCTCTGTTTTGAATCTTAACATCTCCAGTTTTATTCCTTTTAGTATTACTGGGCCTATTCACTGAGCTCCCCTCAGTCACTGTACCTTGTACTGTCGCCCTTTTTGATTTTTGACTATGTCTTCTCTGCCTTGCACTTTTCCCCCTTACTTCCTTTTGCTTCTGTCCCTGTTTTACTACCTTCCAACTTCCTGCATCGGTTTCCATCCCCCTGCCACATTAGTTTAAACCCTCCCCAACAGCTCTAGCAAACATCCCCCCAGGACATCGGTTTCAGTCCTGCCCAGGTGCAGACCATCCGGTTTGTACTGGTCCCACCTCCCCCAGAACCGGTCCCAATGCCCCAGGAATTTGAATCCCTCCCTCTTGCACCATCTCTCGAGCCACGCATTCATCCTATCTATCCTGACATTCCTACTCTGACTAGAAATGATTTAAAGAGAATCTTTAAAGGAAGATGGGTAAGTAGACAGACAGAGAGGCTGGGGGTGCAGGAGTGGTGTTCCAGAGTTGTACCTGGGTAGTTGAAGGTACAGCTGCTAATAATGCGTTGAAGGGAGAAGGAATGGAAAAAGAGGCCAGAGGTGGAGGAATGAAGATTTTGGAGAGTAATTGTGTAATGTAATTCTTTGTGTCCCATTGTAGAGAAACCCAAAATGATCAGAACAGTGAGAACAACAGCACCGATGGTAATTCCCGTGATTCAGATTTTTTCCAGCCACCAGTCAAGAAGGTAAGAATAAAGGGTGCTGCGAAGCAAATGAAGCTATATGATCTGAAAGATTAAACAGGATAGATATCAGACTTCTCACGTGGTAAACCATAATCAAAGTGGCATCCAACAACAGGGGTAAAAGCACAGACTCTGCAAGACCTTAAATATTGAACAAAATCCTTCATCCAAGATTTGCTTCACCTGACAATTCTGATTCAGCATGCTCGGTCACTAGTCAAGTCAAGTGATACTTCCTCAGTGCCTGAGTATATTTACAAGATGAGAAACTGAATCAGGCAAGCAAGGAAATTCCGCAGTTTGATTCCCAGCCTGCTGAGTTAGCTGATTGCAGCTGGGTTTGTGCTAGGAACAATACAGTTAATTTAATTTATTCTTTCATAGGATGTAGACAAAAACCAGCATTTGTTGCCCATCCCTAATTGCCTTTGAACTGAGTGGCCTACTAGCCATTTCAGAGAAAAGTTAAGAGTCAACACATTGCTATTGGTCTGGAGCCACATGTAGGCCGACAAGGTAAGAATGACCGATTTCTGTCCCTATAGGACGTTAGTGAACTAGATGACTTTTTACAGCGATCAATGTTAGCTGATATGGTCACCATTACTAAGACTAGTTTGTATTCCAGATTTATTTATTCAATTAAAAATTTTGAAGCTGCCATGGTGGGATTTGAACCCATATCCCCAGGGCATTAATCTGGGCCTCTTGATTACTAGACCAACTGCATCCTCTCTCTCTGTCCTGCTCTCTTGTCATCTCTCTCACTCTCACTCTCACTCTCTCTCTCTCTCTCTCTCTCTCTCTCTCACTCACTCTCTCTCTCTCTCTTTTTCTCTCTCTTTCTCTCTCTCTCTCTCTCCCCCCCATCACCTCTGCCATTAGCATTAGTGTTTGTACCTCATTTAGTGAGGGGATGATCAGATCGGGTTCTTTGTGAGCAAATGGTTCTAATCACAACAGCCCATCCTCTTTCCATATTCGTTCAGTCTCCCTTCTTCCACTTCACTGATCTAATCTTAGATTTTGACATTGTTTCTGCCTTGGGAAGTGACTTTCACAGCTTCTGCCTTGGAAAGAGAATTTTACCGCATCATTTCTCCTGCCTGTTTTAAGTCTCACATTTAATGTTGCATCTATGCCTCATTGTTCTTGTTCCTCCATCACTGGTAGCAGTTTGTCCCATCCTTTCTATATTTAAAATAACTTTGATCATCATTGCTGTTGTTCTAACAAGAAAGATCCAATTCTTTTAGTTTTCTTATTGGTGTTTCCAATTTGATGCATCCTCTTCAGAGCCTCTCATTAATGTGGAACGCTAATATTTCTCTCAGTACTCTAATAGGTCTTAAAGATTTTATATAACACATCATTACCTCTTAGCTTTTATATTCTGTAGTTGGTTGTGGTGGGTGGGAATCTATAATTCCATTTGGGTAGTAGACCAGAAATATTAACTGTTTCCCTCTCCACTGATGCTGCCCGACCTGCTAAGTTTTCCAATATTTTCTGTTTATATTTGAGAATTCAATTAACCTATCTTCCAGCTTTAACAATTTGGATGCTGCCGTTAATATTCTGTGAGCCTGTATTCCCAAATCCCTCTGCTCTCCCACACTATCCAGTGGACCAAAACTTTTACCAATGCTTTCTTTAATGCTTTGATGTGGGGTATTCTTGCCCATCTTCTTTCCAAACCCTATAAGAGGACCTGCATCCTATGTAGGAACAGTATCCTGCTGACCCTCATTATTCTCTTGACACACAGGAAAAGTCACTTTTTGCCTATTTCTACACTTGAAATTCTGTACTTCCCAATATTTCTCTTTTGCAAATATCCACATTCTGCAAGAAAGTTGATTTTCTGACCTTTGTAGTAATTGCTTTTCCTGTACTTTGTTACTTTTCACCTTTTGAAGTCTCATTTGATTGAGGACATGTCTAAGAATGAAACTTCATTGCTCAGATGGCCTAGTTTTAAAATCTAATTTTCCCAGGTGAAAACTGTCTTCTAGTTTTTCCTCAGCTGTGTGGTTTCAATATATCATGTGAGCTGGAAATAGGAAAGTTTAACTTCAAACTAACCAGATTGGAGCTTAAAACTGAAGTTCAATTCAATTAGAAATTATTTGAAAGGATAAAGAAAATGGGAGACCAATATATCATACATTAGGTGAGGGGAATAGGATGGTCTGTGGATTAGAATGGCAAAATCAGATGGGGTTGTGGTTGTATAGGAGAGCACAGCAATTGGGTCGGACAGTGTGATACAGCTTATATTAACGTTTGATTGTTGGTATTTTTCTTTCTGCAAAGGTGAAGTTACAGGAAGCAATAGAATATGAAGACTTGGGAGAGAAGAACTCAAAGAAGACAGTTGCACTAAATTTGAAGAAGGCTGACAGGTAGGTTTGTGATCAAAGAGCAGGATTGTGTGATCCAAACAGGTAGATGAATTATACAAATTTATGCACAAACTTATGTGCTGACATTTAAACTGATTCAGTAACCATTTATGGCAATGGCTGTTTTTGTACATTAAGGTTGACGTTTCTAAGAATAAGTTAGGTTCTACACATTATTGGATATTCTTCGTCAAGGTATACTTACGATAGTGCATTCCTGAAAAAGATAGCTGTTCTTTCTCTCTCCTATGCCATATAAATGTGGTAACTTTAGTTATCAGTTCCTTTTCCCTATGGTTAGCAGTAGGGCTACACTGTCACTTCTCACATCAAAGCCTCTTTTGCAGAATTAATTATAGTGCCAGCTGTTTCTTCTTCTAGAGATCCTCAAATTGTCTCTCTTTATTTCTCTGAGTATTCTACCATGAAGCACACTTCTTATAAATGTAACATAATGGTTTTTCTTCTGTTATGCTTTCTTCCATTTAGCTCATTCCTTCCATCTAACCTCCAGCCTACTAAATTTCTTCCAGCTGATTGTCTGGTATACAAATTTACTAGAATTTTCTCTTATATTAATTTGAGAAAGGTGACCAGTGAACCACCCAAATTAGCCATATAAAAATTTGTGCCCTTGTCAGTTTTTTTTCTGAGTAACTGAAATATCTAATGAACAACACAAAATCATAAAATTTGCGATTTGTGATGTTGTGATATCTGTAGAGACTGATAACTGGAAGTTCAAATTTATTTTTAAAAGTTATTAGCTGAAAGGATGATATGTTAGGATTTTAGATATGTTTAGGATTTAATAACATATCAGTGATTGAGGACAAAACACTTACTAAAGACTACTTTAAACCACCAAACAGAGTTTGCTCCTTTCTACTTTTAATGTCAACTGCGAACCACAACTGTGTTACGTTACACCATCTCTTAAATAGACATCCAATCCCTTGAAACCAGTCCAATGTGTTTTGCAACTCCCAAAGGTTTACTTCTGTTATTTCCTTTACCAAAACTATATTCCACCATAAGATATTTCTGAGAATGTTTCTTCTAGCTTCAGCTAGGCTAACTCTCCAGCTTTGCTTTAACTCCAGGTGATCTTGGACTTCAGACTGAGTGTGAGCTCCCATCCACATTCTGCGTGGTGATCAATAAAGTTGCATTTTCATTGCTCAAGTTGCAGGCCTGGCTAACATCTCTCTCTTTTTCTTCCATGCCTCCCAGTTGGCTGCAGACCACACAATACAAACTACAAGTCCTCTCTCTCTCTGTGAAATTTCTGGACTTGTAGGGAAGCATGTAACCTGATCTCAAAATGGCTTCCTCTGTCCCTTTCTCCTTGACAATGGGAAACACATTATCTTAATATCCAAGTAGAAATGTTAATCAGCTATCTCTGATCACAACAGACTTTCACCTTGGAAACAAAAGGGACTTATCTAGTGCAACTCTTTACAACTTGATGCCGATAACACCGGAGACTTAGGTTCCTCTCATTGTGGACCTAGAAATAGCTGTCATTGTCTCAGGTGTAAGCATCCGACTCGTCCATCATAATAAAATAATCTTATTCTCTCTTGATCATTAATAATTAAACCACTCAGGTTTACAGTCAGACAGACTCAAGCAAATGTCACACGATTCCTTTTATTTCTCTGAAATTTACAGATATAGTCCCAAACTATAAAACTCTTACAAACCAAAAGATATGGTCCTAATCCATGATAATCCTATAAACCTATCTTAATTCATATGTAAGTACTATTGAACAAGAAAATCTGAAATCCATGGCGAAGAGGTCTCAACAGTCGCATACAGCAGTACATTTTAAATGTGCAGTGACACTTTACATAGTGTTGCCACTGCCTGCAAATGGGTAGGAAGTTTAGGAGCTTAAAGAGAGGGCAGATTGGTGAAAGGGGACAATAGAGGAACAGGCTGGAGACCAGGAACCTTTGAAAGGTAGTAGAACTGGAAAGTCCAGAATAGGAAGGGTTTGGCATGGGCCATGAACAGATGTTTATGCTTCCCAGAGTGAGTGACTCATTGTACCATTCACCATAATAATTTGTGCCTAAAACTACTCTTAACCCTCCAATGAGTTTATACAGTAGAAAGCGCCACTTGTTTATATATCATTTTTAATCATTATCTGTCTTCAAGAACCTATTCATTTTCTTTGTTTTGCTGCACCAGAATGGGTTTAGGCTCCCCTTGTTTTTAAAGTGGATGGGTGCCAATTGTTGCTTGGATCATCGGGTTAAGTTACCATTCATGTAAAATCAAAAATGTCAGTATTTTTGTTATTTGTGCAGCACGGTAGCATTGTGGATAGCATAATTGCTTCACAGCTCCAGGGTCCCAGGTTCGATTCCGGCTTGGGTCACTGTGCGGAGTCTGCACATCCTCCCCATGCGTGCGTGGGTTTCCTCCGGGTGCTCCGGTTTCCTCCCACAGTCCAAAGATGTGCAGGTTAGGTGCATTGGCCATGATAAATTGCCCTTAGTGTCCAAAATTGCCCTTAGTGTTAGGTGGGGTTACTGGGTTATGGGGATAGGGTGGAGGTGTTGACCGTGGGTAGGGTGCTCTTTCCAAGAGCCGGTGCAGACTTGATGGGCCGAATGGCCTCCTTCTGCACTGTAAATTGTATGTAAACATGGAATTGTAGTTGTTAAATTGGGGATAACTGACTGCTTTTTGGACAATTCACACAGCCGTGGTAAATTGGCAAAACTGTCCTGAAGTGTCTCAAATTTACTTGGCTGACGTTCTAATCAGTAACTAATTCCAGCTATGCTACTGAACAAAACCTCCAATGGTGCCATACCTAAACACAAATATATCAAGCTGTGTAAAGTGGTCAGGCCAGCAAGGGAAGGCCTTTCTGGCACTTCAGGGTGGGTCGCTACCACAACATTTCTTCTTCTATGTAGTTTGGGACCATTGCAGCCCATTGTGTAATAAGTACACTCTAACTTGTTTATCGTTGTAACTTTTCAGAAAGGGACTAAAGTGTGGTACCTAGCTGTTGATCTTTCTAACTCTCTGGAGTGAGCTGCATTGGATTGAAGTATGAGAAAAAGAGGAATTGAGTAAATTCTAGAGACTGCTGCATATTGCTGCATGGTGTTCTGACAACAGCTCATATGGAACTAAAATAGGGCATAGCTAACAGAACAAAACTCTTATTTTAGTGAAATTCAATCTTTCTTTTCTATTTTTCTTTTAGATATTTTCATGGTCCAACTCCTGTTCAGTCTCAACATTACGCATCTAGCCAGGATATCATTAACTCGGTCCATTGTATTCAACAAGAAATGGCTAATTACAGCCCCAGTCTTGCTCAGGTATGGCCAATAAAATAAGCATAAATATTTTGTGCCTCTGCTGAACACAAATCATCTTGTTTGTGTTTGAAATTTCAACAGGACAGAAAGAGGAGTAGAGTAGAAAGAAGCTTTGTAAATGAGAACTGAACTGCAAAGAGGGAATGAGGCACATGAAAATGAAAATCGCTTATTGTCACAAGTAGGCTTCAAATGAAGTTACTGTGAAAGGCCCCTAGTCGCCACATTCCGGCGCCTGTTCGGGGAGGCTGATACGGGAATCGAACCATGCTGCTGGCCTGCCTTGGTCTGCTTTCAAAGCCAGTGATTTAGCCCTGTGCTATATCTATACCTCATTGTATGATGGAGAGTAAGATATGAATACAAAGAAAATGTGAACCATGGCCAGAGATACAACAGTTTGCTTCTGTGGCAATTCACATTTGATCAATTGTTATCCTACTGAATATTCAAAATGGTGATTGAGCTAATAAGGGCAATGGATTCACCATGTATGCATTGATTCATAACTTTCATCCACAAATCTTTGCTCCAAACAGCTCTTTGAACTTTCACTTCAGAAACAGTCATCGGACCTACAAAACAACTGAAAACGCATTTTAAGTTGAAACGTCGTAACTTTGAACTGATTTTATGATAAACAATGTTATAAATGGGGGATTGTTTCCTGAACCAAGGTCTGATGCCCTATTTTCAACAAAATAACACAATTTTAAACTCCAATTGATTATAATTTAGTAATAGATCAATGTTTTTATTGACATAAAAAATCATAGAAATGTATAAACTGCATAGTACTAATCACTATACATTAACTGCAAATGATTTTAAAAGCATCAACACATTTTAAAAGCCTTAATTTGTCTTCATTCCTGGGTCATGGGTGGATCTGGCTGGGTGAGGTTTTCGGGGGAAGGACTTCTTTGAGATAGCTTTTCTGGACTTTTGAAGGGTTCTTGGCTGGAATCTTCTCAGGATTCGGGTTTTTCTGGAGTCTTCTCGGCTTTCTTAAAGAAAGTGTCCAAGAATGTTTGGACAGATGTTCTCCTTGTAAATTTCTCACAAAACAGCTGTACATGTTTTACATACCATTATCCACTGATGCACTGCATTCAATGCTGGGATCATGTTCCTTAAACAGAGTCATGGCAGCTTCCAAATATTGAAATGTCTCAGCCAACATGTGTGCTGTTAAGACTACGCAGAGGAATCTCTTCAACAGTGGATGCATCATCTTCCTCTGCCACGTTTTGCTGTTCCAATTCAGTGGGGTCTTCATTAGCTAATTCCTCAAAATGCGATGCAGCAACTCATCAACTCTGGTGCAATGTTGAAAGTTCAGTTCTTCGTCCATTTCAACAATATGCTTGGTCACCTCTTAACCTTGTCCATAAAGCCTTGGAAGCCATCCTTAAACTCAGGACACAATTTTCTCCAAATGCCATGCAAATGTGATTGTGTGACTATTCCATGCCTCACTTATGTTCTTAACTGCATCCCTCTACTGAACTTCAGCGAATATAGATCCTAACCAACTCAATCTCTCTCGTACTTCAGTCCCAGCACCCTAGGAGTCAGTCTGGTAAACCTTTGCTGCATTCGCATGATAACAAGAACATCGTTCCTCAGTTAAGGAGACCAAAATGGCCACACCAAGTCCCTGTATATTTGCAGCAAGACATCCCTGCTCCTGTCCTCGAATCCTCTTGCTATGCGGGACAACATACCATTTGCCTTCTTTATTGCCTGCTGCACCCGAATGCTTACTTTCAGCGACTGGTGTACAAGGTCACCTTGTTGCGCATTCCACACTCAAATCTATAGCCATTTAGATAATCTGCATTCCAGTTTTTGCTACCAAAGTGGATAACCTCACATTTATCCACATTATACTGCATCTGCCATGCATTTGCCCACTCACTCAACTTGTCCAAATAATACAGAAGCATTTCTGTATCCTCCTCACAGCTCGCCCTCCCACCCAGCTTTGTGTCATCTGCGAATTTGGAGGTATTACATTTAGATCCTCCATCTAAATCATTAATATATATAGTGAATAGCTGGTGTTCCAGCACCGATCCCTGCAGCAGCCCACTTGATGCTACCTGCCATTTGGAAAAAGACCCATTTATTTCTATTCTTTTGTTTGCTCTCTGCCAATCAGTTTTCTACCCATATGAATACACTACCCCCATCGTATACACTTTAATTTTACATGCTAATCTCTTATGTGGGCTTTGTCAAATGCCTTCTGAATGTTCAAATAAACCACATCCGCTGGCTGCCCCTTATCAATTCTATTCGCTACATCCCCGAAGAATTTCAGTAGATTTGTCAAGCATGATTTCCCTTTTGTAAATACATGTTGCCTCTGTCTGATTCTGCCACTGTTTTCGAAGTGCTCTGCTATTAAATCTTTTACAGTGCACTCTAGCATTTTCCCCACTACTGACGTCAGGCTGACTGGTCTATAATTCCCTGCTTTCTGTCTACCTCCCTTTTTAAATAATGGATTACATTAGCTACACTCTCATCTATAGGAACTGTACCAGTGTTTCAGATGCCTAGTCAGCCCTCAACAGTAGCCAAGAGGCTGAATCAGAGTCGTAACTTTTAAAGTTTTACGACAGTGCAGAAAAACTTAGTTCCAGGAGTGATAATATAAGAAGTAGGGCATGGTTATTTAATAAACAAACTTTATTAAAATAATATTTAAAGTTTTAAACTTCAACCGTAACCATAGCAGATTACATGTAGTTTCTTAACCTTAATACACTAGTTACCATTAAACAACACTAGCTCTCATGCCACTTTCACAGACAGGTGATTCCAAAGACTGCCTCAATGGCAACTTGCATGACCTTCCCGGTTGATTTCCAAAACCTTATCCTTGTACCTGTTCAACACAGCATTCTCTCTCTCTCTCCCTCTCGCCATGCTATTGGTATGCAACTAATCTTACATTCATGGACAAAGAGACCATCATACTCTAATGGGTTAATAGCTGGTCAGCCAGGAATGTCCCAAATGAAAGTTGATCTTGAGTGACTCACTCTTGCTGAACCGGGCCATCCTATGTATTCCCACTAACGAGTTTAAATCTGAATCGACAGTGTAACTCGTGCTAGGTGTGGGTGTATCCCCCTGACTCGGTACTAGCAGGTTTCTTTTCCACCCTCGGTCTGTTTAACTCCTAAATTGCCTGCTACATTGAGGTCTCATTTCTGGAACTAATTTCCTAATATTTCCCTTGTGTGACACCAGAATCTATAGAATCTTGCAAGGTGACCACCAATGCATCTGCTATTTCTAGGGCCACTTCCTTAAGTACTCTGGGATGTACATTTATTGGCCTTCAATCCCATCAATTTCCCCAATGCTATTTGTCTACTAATACTGATTTCCTTCAGTTCCTCCCTCTCACTAAACCCTATGTTCCCCAACATTACTGGTATGTTATGTGTCTCTCACTAAACCCTATGTTCCCCAACATTACTGGTATGTTATGTGTCTCTCACTAAACCCTATGTTCCCCAACATTACTGGTATGTTATGTGTCCTCCTTTGTGAAGTATGTATTAGTTGGTCAGCTTTTTCTTTGTTCCCCATTTATAAATTCCCTGTTTCTGACTGTAAGAGACTTACATTTGTCTTCACCAATCTTTTTCTCTTCCCACAACTATAGCAGCTTTTATGGTCCGTTTTTATGTACCCTGCATGCTTATTCTCTAATCTACTATCCCCTTTGCTGAATTCTAAACTGCTGCCAATTCTCAGCTCTGCTGTTTTTTCTGGCCAATTTGTATGCCTTTCTCTTGGATCTAATACTATCTCTTAATTTCCCTTGTAAGCCATGTTAGGACACGTTTCCTAGCATTATTGCGCTAGACGGGAATGAACAATTGCTGCAGTTTACCCATGTGCTCTTTGAAGGTTTGCCTTTGCCTATCCATCGCCATCCCTTTAACTAACGTTACCCAATCTATGATAGCCAACTCATGCCTCATACCATCACAGTTTCCTTTATTTAGATTTTGAATCAACTATGTCACTCTCCATCTTGATTAAGAATTCTATGATATTATGTCGCTTATCACCAAGGGATATCTCACAACTAGATTGCCAATTATTCCTTTCTCATTACACAATACCCAGTCTAGGATGGCCTGTTCTCTAGTTGGTTCCTCAATGTATTGGTCCAGAAAACCATCCCTTATAAATTCCAGGCATTCCTCCACTATGGTATTGTTACTAATTTGATTTGCCCAATCTATATACAGATTAAAGTCACCCGTAATTACAGAAGTTCCTTTATCGCATGCGACTAAAATTTTCTGTATAATGCCATTCCCAACAGCAAGACCAACGTTTAGGGGTCTATAGATGACCCCCACTAATGTTTATTGCCCCTTGATGTTACTCAGTTTGACCTATACCGATTCCATATCTTCGGAGCTAATATCCTTCCTCACTATTGTGTTAATTTCATCTTAAACCAGCAAAGCAACCCCACTGCCATTTCCTTTTTGTCTGTCCTTCCTAAATACTGAATACCCCTGGATATTCAATTCCCATCCTGGTCACCCTGCAGCCATGTCTCAGTGATCCTGACTATATCACACCCGTTTACATCTATTTGCATGATTAGTTCATCCACTTGATTATGAATGCTCTACGCATTAAGGCACAAAGCTTTAGGGTTTGTCTTTTTAGCATTCCTTGTTCCATTTCCACTTTATTTCACTGTGGCCATGTTTGATTCTGGCCCTTGATTTCGCTGCCTATCGCTTTTCGTATTCCTCTTTCGGTCTTATGTTCTTGTCCATGTTTTCATCTCCTCTGACCCTTTGAGGGGTTCCCCCTGCCATTTTAGTTTAAACCCTCCCCAACCACTTTGGCAAATACTAGGATCTGGTCGAATCCAGGTGTAACCCGGCCAGCTTGTACTAGTCCCACCTCCTCTAGAACTGGTCCCAATGTCTCAGGAATCCAAAACCCTCCCCCTCACACCATCTCATCAGCCATGAAGTCACCTTATGTATCCTGCTAGTTCTTCTCTGACTAGTACATGGCACTGTTAGTAATCCTGAGATCACTGCCTTTTGAGGTCTGACTTCTCAACTTATTTCCTGACTCCTATATTCTGCTTTAAGGACCTCATCCCTTTTTTGCCCATGTCATTGTACCAATGTGTACCACAGTCTCTAGCTGTTCATCCTCCCCCTCCAGAATGCCCTGTAACTGCTCTGACACACCCTTAACCCTAGTATCAGGGAGGCAATATACCATCCTGGAGTCGTGTTTCCAAGCCACAGAAACGCCTGTCTGTTCCCCTTACAATTGAATCCGCTGTAACTATTGCATTCCCACATTTTTTTACTCCTCCCCTGTGGAGGAGAGCCAACCGTGGTGTAACAAATTTGACTATTGCTGCTTTCACCTGAAAAGCCATCCCTCCAACAGTACCCAAAGCTGTATATTTGTTTTTGAGGAGAATGGCCACAGGAGATTCCTGCACTTGCTGTCTAGTCCTCTTATCTGCTTGTAGTCACTTATTCCCTTCCTGCCTGTGGAGTCTTAGCCTGTGGTATGATCACCTCTCCATATGTGCTATCTACAATGCTCTCCACCCCGCAGATGCCTCCAGCCACTGCTCCAGCTCTGAAACCTGGGCTTCTAGGAGCTTCTAGCTGTAGACACTTTCCGCACATATGTTGGTCCTGGACACTGAAAAATGTTCCTCCATGGTTTTCAGCTCTCCTGCCATGACTTGCCCCTTTAAATTAAACCTTTTTTTGGAAGATACTTAAAATCAAATAATATCAATTACTCTAGGTCCCTTCTTCCCTGGTCCTCTTTACTACAGAATATAGCCGTTACAAAGTCTAGACCACAAAATATAAAGCTTATAAACTATAAGCGATAAAGGTAGTAAATACCATACTCACCCACTTGCTCTGCATCTCTTTTGAATTCTGCCGTCACCTCAAGAGCTCCCAAAGTCCAATCCAGGACTCGGCTCTCAGGCTTGCTCTTTCTCACTCTCCTTTATCCTCCTGAGTCCGCTCTCAGTCTTGCTCTTTTTACCATTTAATGAGTTTACCGTTTTCCTGAGGTGTCAGTCCTGATTGATTTTTCAAACTCAGCCCACTGCCCCAGTAGAGATGTCCCTCATAGGTCCGGCTATCTCTGCTCCCGGAAGGTAAGTCAAGGATGATTTGGTGACCAGAGCCATTGTTGAGCAGTAAGAAATGCTTTATTAAAATAAATTTAGAGTACTCAATTATTTTTTCCCAATTAAACATGGGTAATTTAGCGTGGCCAATCCACCTACCCTGGACATTGTTTTGTGTTGTGGGGGTAAGACACCCACGCAGACACAAGGCGGATCAGCGAACTCCACACCGACAGTGACCCGGGGCTGGGAATAAGCCCCGGTCCTCGGCGCCGTGATGCAGCAATGCTAACCACTGCGCTACCGTGCTGCCCAGTAACAATGCTTTTAATGCAAGCTTGTTTCTGCTGCAATAACTACTGATACGTGGCACAAAATGATGGTAGACCAATCCTCAAAACATGTTCCCATTGACCTACCTTACGATTGGATTTCCATATCACTGGGAAAAATGCCTTGGAATATCCCTTGAAAGCCCTGGGGTTTTTCAAATAGTACACAATGAATTTAAGTTAAACATTAGCTCCGAGCAGTAGAGTGAGCCTATTTTTAGCAGCTTTGTAACCTGGCATAGATTTCTCCTCTTTGGTAATGTAAATTCACAATGGCAATTTTTCCAAAAGAGCCCAGTTTTGTCAACATAAAAAGAATTGCAGAGCACAATACCACCCACTTCAAAGATTTCAGCCAGTGTCTCAGGAAAAGCCGAGCTGCCTCCTCATCAGCACTGGCAGCTTCACCTGAGGCCTTTAATGTTATGCAAATTGGCCCTGGCTTTAAAATGCATAAACCACCCTGGCGGACTGGCCGCACCGCTTTTCACCGCTGCTCCGGCTGAGCATTGCCAGCTAGGCCGGTCGGTTGCCCTGGAGAACAGGGCGTGGGGCAGGAGGGCAGGGCGCATGAGCTGGACGGAGGGTGGTTCTTGAGCACCTGGTGCGTGTGCTCCCATTTCCAGAGCTATTTGCAATGGGACCCAGTTCTAAGTCATGGACAGTGGGAGTGGGTTGGGGGCGGAGGAGGAGTTGGGGGCAACCAGTGATCTTTATTTTGTTTGATATTAGTTATATTCGACACAAAGCCCCCATATTGCTTACTGGATGTATAATGTATCAAATTTCCATTTATGATAACACTAGTTAACCCAAAATTGAGTAGATCCCGAAGTTTCACCAATATAAATATTTATGTTTGTTTGAATGATCAGATCACCATAATTTGCTAGTTGTTGACATCCGATACCCTATCACTGATTTTTTTTTTTTAATTAATTTTTTTTAAATTGAGGGGTAATTTAGCGTGGCCAATTCACCTACCCTGCACATCTTTGGGTTGTGGCGGTGAGACCCACGCAGACACATGGGGAGAATGTGCAAACTGCACACGGACAGTGACCCGGGGCCTACCCTACCACTGATGAGCAAATATGCTTGATCTCCGTTAGTATCAACTATCTTTAATAGTATTCCTCTTTTCAACTTCATGTAAGAAGGTGAATGTTTTTCATTCTTAGATTTACTGAATGTTTGAAACTTAATTTGAAAACACCCACCCATGACGCTGTGCATGGGGAAACATGAGATTTACACTTTCCATTTGTGTTTTAGAAGAGCTGATTGACCAATGATGTTAAAGACGCCCAGTGTACAACCACAACTTGTTTAATCTTGTTATCACATGCAGGGTGCAAGGGAGTAGATTTGGAATATTTAAAATCAAAGATTTTGCTTCATCATCGCACACATGGCCGAATGTGATTTCATAGATATCATAGAATTTACAGTGCAGAAGGAGCCCATTCGGCCCATCGAGTCTGCACCGGCTCTTGGAAAGAGCACCCCACCCAAGCCCACACCCCAACCCTATCCCCATAACCCAGTAACCCCACCCAACACTAAGGGCAATTTTGGACACTAAGGGCAATTTATCATGGCCAATCCACCTGACCTGCACATCTTTGGACTGTGGGAGGAAACCGGAGCACCCGGAGGAAACTCACGCACACACGGGGAGAACGTGCAGACTCCGCACAGACAGTGACCCAAGCCGGGAATTGAACCTGGGACCCTGGAGCTGTGAAGCAATTATGCTAACCACTATGCTACCGTGCTGCCTATTGTCACTGATTTGTGCACTAAAGACGTAAAGCAGGACTGCAGATTGGTGGGCATTTTTCTTTGAAATGAAAATACTGATTTTACTGCCAAAATACTGATTTTTGGTATGGGAATACTGATTTATGTTGGAAAAGGTTGGCAACTCTGCTCCATGCGGATGACCTGCTCCTCTGCATCTCGGACCCACAGAGTGGCATGAAAGAAATCATGACGTTCCTGGGAGAGTTCGGAGCCTTCTCGGGCTACAAACTTAACCTGGGCAAAAGCGAAGTATTCCCGGTGAACCCGAGAGGCAGAGCTGGAGGGTCTACCATTTAAAATAGCCCAAAGCAAATTCCACTACCTGGGGATCCAGATTGACCTCGACTGGACACGGAGCCACGAGTGGAACCTGACCAGCCTGGCAAAGGAAGTAAAAAAGGACCTGGTGAGATGGGATGCATTCCCGCTTTTCCTGGCAGGGACCGTACTGCCTACGTTTCTCTTCCTATTCAGAACCATACCGATCTACATCCCCAAGGCCTTTCTCTATTTAATAGACAAGGTGAGTATGGCATTTGTGTGTGTGTGTTTGGTAGGGGGAAAGTATCCCAAACAGTACTATAAAGAAGAAGAAACATGTTTCGGGAGGCCTGGCCCTCCCGTACTTGCAATACTACCACTGGGCAGCCACTGCGGAAAGAGTGAGGGAATGGGTGAAGGACCCAGACACGCAGTTGATGAGGATGGAGGAGTCTATCTGTAGAGGAACGACCCTACGGGCCCTCGCCACAGCAGCGCTCCCAACCCCGCCAACAAAACACTCAGCAAGCCCAATGGTGGTAACTACCCTGAGAACCTGGAACCAGATGAGGCAGCTTTTCAGTCTGACTGGAATGTCCATCATGGCCCTCATCTGTGGCAACCATAGGTTTGCACCAGCCGTGCTCGATGCCACCTTTGAGAGACTGATGGTCATGGACTTTACACGGAAGACAGACTAGTGACCATAGAGGAACTGATGGAGAAACTGGAACTACTAAATGGGAATGAACTCCGGCATCTGTAGATCGAAAACGTTCTCCGCAAGGAGACGGCAGCATACCCACAAACCCTGAGAAGCACAATGCTTTAGGAGTTACTGGACACGGACTGTCTGGGAAAAGGAAACTGGGTACTTGCACGGACGACTCTTAGAAAGGACGCACTCCCCACTGGATTAGACATGGGGAAAAATGGGAGCAAGAGCTAGGGATAGAAATAGGGTAGGGACTCTGGAGCGAAGCTCTGAGCAGGGCCAACTCCACCTCCTCATGTGCAAGGCGAAGCCTCATGCAGCTAAAAGTGGTGCAAAGAGCACACCTGACAAGAACCCGAATGAGCAGGTCCTTCCCGGAGGTGGAGGATAAATGTGAACATTGCCAGGGAGGCTCGGCCAACCACATGTTTGCCCCAGACTTGTCGGGTTCTGGACAGCCTTCTTTGAAGCAATGTCCAAGGTTGTGAGGGTGAAGGTGGAGCCATGCCCAAGAGTGGAGTCTTTGAGGCGTGGGACCAGCCAGAACTATTCATGACGAAGAGGACCGACGCCCTAGCCTTTGCTTCTCTAATCGCCCAACGGAGAATCTTGCTCGGCTGGTGATCATTAGGACCACCCACAGCTGCAGACTGGCTGGCAGACCTATCTGAATTTCTCCACCCGGAGAAGATCAAGTTCACCATCCGAGGATTAGAAGATGGCTTTCACAAAGAGTGGAGGCCATTTACCAACTTGTTTCAGGACGTGTTCGAAGCCAACAGCCAATAGAGGGGGGAAAGCACGGGAGCCAACGGGACAACAGGGAGCAGACGGGGAAGGGAGGGAGGTAAGGTGGGGAGGGCTCGGGAAAATGGACGCGGAGGTCTGAAAACGGCCCAGAACAAGGCCACAAGACAAGGAACCACCAAGGAAAGGCCGAGGACAGGATAGGGGGGGGGGGGGGGGGGGTGCAAATAAAAAAAGAGGGGAGGGGAGGGCACCACCAACATGTAAATAGTAGATAAATGTGCATTGTATAGTGAGGGAGCCAGGAGAGGACCCTGAAACAACAAATGAGATTTGGGGGGGGGGGGGAATTGGCACAGGAAAATGACGTGCACAATGAAAATGACGTTGATCTTGGTCCTCTAGCCAAACTATTAACAGTTTCTCAACCTGAGCAATAAGTCCAGCACACTGCAGAACTATCAGAGTTTATTGCATACGACCATTACCATCTAGAAGGACAAGGGTAGCAGATACATGAGAACATCACCACTTTGAAGTTCCCCTATAAGCCACTCCCCATCCTAACTTGGAAACATATCACCGTTTGTTCACTGTCACTCGGTCAAAATTGTGATCCTCCCTCCCCAACACCACATGCACTGCTGTAGCAATTAGGGATGGGCAATGGATGCTGGCCCAACCAACGAAGTCCACAACCTTGAATGAAAAAAAATTAGGATGATCACAATAGTCGTTCAGGGGATACCAAAGCTACCAGTTTCAGTGTGCATCTCACCTTTTTCAGACCTCTTAATTATTTCCATTTTTGTTTCCAAAGTAATTGCTCTATATTTCTTAGAAGAAGAAACATCTCTCGCACAGATTTATACTTTTCTGCCATTATTGTGGGCAAAGAAACGCTATATTTTAAGGAAGGGTTTGGAGAAACAAAGGCACCAAGTACTGCAAAAGTGCATTGGAACACCAACTGAAAATCGTTGCGCAGATATGAGTGCCACTGAATGTTGATGTGCACATATGTATGTCACTGCCATGGTATTGTAAGGTCAAAACCAAAATGGGAAGGTCAAAACAAGGTGCCAATTTATAAATGTCAGAACCGTTTTTTGTCATAACTCGAATGTCATAAAGTCAAGAACTGCCTGTATTTTAATTTTCCAATCGTATGATTGGTGAAGACACGATTTGTTGCAGGAATAAGCTGTACAGATCAGAAAAGTTATTTGCTTGATTCCTAGTCTGTATCAGAGTTAAGAGTACAGATGAGATGTAACAATTGGCATCAGTGCAATTGAGCTGGGGAAGAGAGAATGAGCCTGAGTTTCTGCTCCGGATTGCTACCGAAAAATCTCTGATATAAAGTATTTGGATGTGTGAGGGCAGGATTGGATTCTGTTGTGATGCACTGCACAATTAATAAACCCTACCAACACTTACAGTCCAGATTCACATGAATAAAAGCCACAATCTCTACTACCTAAAAGGACAAGGGCAGCAAACAAATGGGAACGCCACCACCTACAGTGCCCTGCAAGCCACACACCATCTGACGTGGAACTATATCACCATTCCTTGACTTGCTGTTTCAAAAGCATGGAACTTCTTTCCTAACAGCACTGTAGGTTTACCTGTACCATATGGACTGCAGTGGTTCCAAAGTGTGGGTCAGCATCAACCTTTCAAGGGGACTTGGGGGTGGGCAACAAATGCTGGCTTTACCAGTGACATTCATATCTCATGAAATAATGAAAAAAACGATGACTTGGGCAATCACCGGAACACGACTAGAGTCATTGAAACTTAACTACAGGATGTATCGGATCCAGGACATGGACTAATGAACAAAGGTAGCTGTCCAGGACAAAGTCCAGTATAAAATGAGTTTGGTAGAAGACCAGGGGATCAAATTGACTCCTACCTGATGCCATTGTCTTAAAGGGATAGTTTCCGTTATTCTTTATTTTCATATAAAAGGACCAGGGTTCAATTCCCGGCTTGGGTCACTGTGTGGAGTCTGCACGTTCTCCGTGTCTGCGTGGGTTTCCTCCCACAAGTCTCGAAAGACGTGCTTGTTGGGTGGATTGGCCATGCTAAATTGCCCTTCGTGTCCAAAGGGTTAGGAGGAGTTATTGGGTTATGGGGATAGGGTGGAAGTGAGGGCTTAAGTGGGTCGGTGCAGACTCGATGTGCCGAATGGTTTCCTTCTGCACTGTATGTTCTATGCTCTCACCCCTTAACCTAACCTACACATCTCTGGACACTAAGGGGCAATTGATCATGTCCAATTATCCTCACCGTTTCATCTTTGTGAGAGGAAACCGGAGCACCCGTGCGACCCACTAAGCTATATATTATCTCCCAGGGCTCCTCTGTGCTCAAACGGCCGGGCACGGAACCGGTAATCTTTTGTCACCTTATCAACAGTGCAGGACCTTACTGAGCCCTAACTGCCTGGAGCATGCTGACGGATCCCAGGGCTTTGCTCACGTAAGTCAACATGGCTCGAAACCTTTAAGTGTAATAAACTGCAAGTTGCTTTAGTTGCATTTATAACATATTCTACAGTTAAATTTTAATCTTCCCACAACTTAAAAAGAAACCTCTAAAACATTAACATGAAACTTGAACTAGTTAGAATAGGCACGACTAGTTCTTGGGCACAAGTCTTCAGTACTTCAAAAATGTTGTCATGACACCATAGCATTTTCTGTATTCAATCTGTGTTCAGTCATTTCTTGATATCATGTGGAGTGAATTGAATTGTCTACAGACTAGCATCTGTGATGCTGGGGATCTTGAGGAGTCGAAGATGGATCATTCACTTGGCACATCTGGCTGAAGATGGTTGCAAATGCTTCATCTTGTCTTTTTATACTGACTGCTGGATTGGACCCATCATTGAGGATTGGGATATTTGCTGAGCCTCCTCAAGTTGGTTGTTTAATTGCCCACCATAATTTACAATTGGATGTAGCAACACTGCAGAGCTTTGATCTGATATTAATTATTGGATCACTGAGCTCTGTCTTTAACATACTGTCTCCACTGTTTAACATGCTTGTAGTCCTGGGCTGTAGCTTCACCAGGTAGGCATTTTTCATGATGCCTGGTGCTCCAAGTATGCTCTCCTACACTTCTCATTGAAACAGAATTGGTCCTTCAGCTTGATGTATTGGGAAAGTGAGTGATTACACGCAAGTGCAATTGTCTGGTGCACCTTGTTTCTCCTCTCTTAATGTTTCATCCTGGTGCCCACCCCCCTGCCAAATTAGTTTGAACACCCCCTCTCCCATGATACCATTGATTCGAGCTCCATGGAGTTGCAGGCGCAACCCATCCACCTTGAATAAATGTCTCCTGTCCCATTTATGTGATCCCAAGAATCTGAAGATCTTGCTTCTGATCCATTTCTCCAGGCACACGTTAACCTCTCTTATCCGATTCCCATACTCGCTACTGTGAGGTACTGGAAGTAATTCAGAGATTACTACCTTGGTGTGGTCCTCCACTTCAGTTTCCTCCCAAGATCCTTAAATTTTGTCTACAGGATCTCAACACTTTTCCTTCCATATCATTGTTTCCCACATGGAGAATGGCTCATTCCCTGGTCAAACCTGTTCAAGTAGATTCTTTACCGTTGAATTAAGAAAGCAATACACCATGCACAACTCGCGTCAAATGTTGGAGAAGTGTTTCATTGCTGAGAGCCTTTCCTCCAGCTCAGTAATCATTCCTGCCTAGAGTTATTGACTCCATCTCTGCAACAGAATTCTGTAGACAGCCGATTTCTCCTTAACTTGTCCAATTCATATATGAACTTTGACAGTGATTTGGGGAAGCTAGGTCCCAAAGGCTAGCCTAATTGTGTTCTTCTGTGCATTATTGGTTGCCTCATAGTAATAAAAGGATATATGTGCATTAAAAGCAGTTCAGAAAAAGGTTCACTTGACTGATACCTGGGATAGAGGGGGTTGGACATGCCGGGTCTGTATGCATTGCAGTTTAGAAGATTAAGAGTGACCTTATTGAAACATTGACAGGGTGGATGCTGAAATGAAGTTTTCCCGTGTGGGAGATGCTAGAACTATGGGACACAGTTTAAAATTAAGGCGTCTCCCATTTAAGACAGTGGTGAGAAGAAATCTTTTCTCTTACAGAGCCATGAAGTATAGAATCCCTACAGTGCAGGAGGAGACCATTCAGCCCATCGAGTCTGCACCGACCCTCCAAAAGAGCACCCGACCTAGGCCCAATTTCCTGTGCTATCCCAGAACACTTTTGGACACCTAAGGAGCAATTTAGCCTCACCAATCCACCTAAACCTGCACATCTTTGGACTGTGGGAGGAAACCGGAGCACCCGGAGGAAACCCAAGCAGATACGGGAAGAATGTGCAAACTCAAACAGTCACCTGAGGTCGGAATCGAATCCTTGTCCCTGGTGCTGTGAGGCAGCAGTGCTAGCTGCTGTGCCGCCCATTTTTGGAACTGCCTTCCCCAGAGAGCAGTGGAGGAAGGCTCAATCAATATTACGGCAGAGGTAGATAAGTTCTTGACTAACGAGAGACCAAGGTTATTGGGGATAGGCCGAATTTGGATGTGAGGTAACAGATAGCCAAAATCTTGTTGAATGGCTGAGCAGGCTCAAGGGGCTAAATGACCTATTCCTGGTTCATATATTCAAAACAGAGACTGATAGATTTATAAATGCCAATGACATAAAAGGATATGGTGATAGTTTGGGGATAAAGGGCATTGGATTGGATGATCAGTCACGATCGTATCGAATGGCAAAGCAGGCTTGATGGGCCGAATGGCCTACTAGTCATTGATTTAAATCATAGAATCACTACAGTGCATAAGGGGTCATTTGGTCCATTTAATCTGCACTGACCGTCTGAAAGAGCACTCTTGGCCCACGCCCCAACCTATCCCATAATGCAGTAGCACACTAAGGGACAATTTAGCATGATCAACCCATCTTTGGACTGTCGGAGGAAACCCACACAGACACGGGAGAATGTACAAATTCCACACAGACATTCACCCAAGGCCAGAATCGAACCCGGGTCCCTGGTGCTGTGATGCAGCAATGCTAACCACTGTGCCACCCTTGTTCCTATGTAACAGGCAAAAAACAGAGTAAGAATAAGTGGGTCATTCTCGCATTGGCAGGCTGTGACTCTCCGGGTACTGCAAGGATCAGTACTTGGGCCCCAGCTGTTGACTATATATATCAATAATTTGGACTTGGGGATGAAATCTAATATTTCCAAGTTCACGGATGACACAGCTCGGTAGGAATATGTGTTCTGAAGAAGATCAAACTGGCTTCAAAGGGATTTAGACAGTCTTAGTGAGTGGACAATAATATGGCAGATGGAAGAGAATATGGAAAATGTGAGGTTATCCATTTCAGTAGGAAGAACAGATGTACAGAGTATTTCTTAAATAGTGAAAGATTGGAAAGTGTAGAACATAGAAAAATACAGCACAGAACAGACCCTTCGGCCCACGATGTTATGCTGAACTTTTGTCCTAGATTAAGAACAAATCAATCCACACCCCAGCATTCTACCATAATCCATGTACCTATCCAATAGCCGCTTGAAGGTCCCGAATGTTTCCGACTCAACTGCTTCCACAGGCAATGCATTCCATGCCCCCACTGCTCTCTAGGTAAAGAACCTACCTCTGACATCCCCCCTCTATATCTTCCACCATTCACCTTAAATTTATGTCCCTTTGTAATGGTTTGTTCCACCCGAGGAAAAAGTCTCTGACTGTCTATCTATTCACCTGATCATCTTACAAACCTTTATCAAGTCGCCCTTCATCCTTCTCTGTTCTAATGAGAAAAGGCCTAGCACCCTCAACCTTTCCTCGTAAGACCTATTCTCCATTCCAGGCAACACCCTGGTAAATCTCCTTTGCATCTTTTCCAAAGCTTTTACATCCTCCCTAAAATGAGGCGACCAGAACTGCACACAGTACTCCTAACGTGGACGTACCAAGGTTTTGTACAGCTGCATCATCACCTCACGGCTCTTAAATTCAATCCCTCTGCTAATGAACGCTAACACACCATAGGCCTTCTGCACAGCTCTATCCACTTGAGTGGCAACTTTCAAAGATCTATGAACATAGACCCGCAAGGTCTCTCTGCTCCTCCATATTGCCAAGAACTCTACTATTAACCCTGTATTCCACATTCATATTTGTCCTTCCAAAATGGAGAACCTCACACATTTCAGGGTTAAACTCCATCTGCCACTTCTCAGGCCAGCTCTGCATCCTATCTATGTCTCTTTGCAGCCGACAACAGCCCTCCTCACTATCCACAACTCCACCAATCTTCGTATCATTTGCAAATTTACTGACCCACCCTTCAACTCCCTCATCCAAGTCATTAATGAAAATCACAAACAGCAGAGGACCCAGAACTGATCCCTGCGGTACGCCACTGGTAACTGGGCTCCAGGCTGAATATTTGCCATCCACCACCACTCTGTGACTTCTATCGGTTAGCCAGTTTGTTATCCAACTGGCCAAATTCCCCACTATCCCATGCCCCCTTACTTTCTGCATAAGCCTACCATGGGGGATCTTATCAAATGCCTTACTAAAATCCATGTACACTACTTCCACTGCTTTACCTTCATCCACTTGCTTGGTCACCTCCTCAAAGAATTCAATAAGACTTGTGAGGCAAGACCTACCCCTCACAAATCCGTGTTTACTATCGCTAATCAAGCAGTGTCTTTCCAGATGCTCAGAAATCCTATCCCTCAGTACCCTTTCCATTACTTTGCCTACCACCAAAGTAAGATTAACAGGCCTGTAATTCCCAGGGTTATCCCTATTCCCTTTTTTGAACAGGGGCACAACATTCGCCACTCTCCAATCCCCTGGTACCACCCCTGTTGACAATGAGGACGAAAAGATCATTGCCAGTGGTTCTGCAATTTAATCTCTTGCTTCCCATAGAATCCTTGGATATATCCCGTCAGGCCCGGGGGACTTGTCTCTCCTCGGGTTTTTCAAAATGCCCAACACATCTTCCTTCCAAACAAGTTGTTTCACACTGTCCTCTCCAACAATATGGCCCCCCTCATTTGTAAATACTGAAGAAAAGTACTCGTTCAAGACCTCTCCTATCTCTTCAGACTCAATACGCAATCTACCGCTACTGTCCTTGATTGGACCTACCCTCGCTCTTGTCATTCTCATATTTCTCACATGTGTAAAAGGCCTTGGGATGTAGATGAACAAAGGGAGCCGGATGTCCTTGTCAATAAGTCACTGAAGGCTAACATGCAGGTACAGCAAGCTATGAGGAAAGCTAATGGAATGAAAATCGCTTATTGTCACAAGTAGGCTTCAAATGAAGTTACTGTGAAAAGCCCCTAGTCGCCACATTCCGGCGCCTGTTCGGGGAGGCTGGTACGGGAATTGAACCGTGCTGCTGGCCTGCCTGGGTCGGCTTTAAAAGCCAGCGATTTAGCCCAGTGTGCTAAACCAGCCCCTCAATGTTCGCCTTTATCACAAGAGGAATAGTAAAGTCTTGCTTCAATTGTATGGAACCTTGGTTAGACTGCACCAGGAGTACCTTACCCTGAGGTAGGATATCATTACCAGAGAAGGAATGCAGCAAAGGTTCACCAGACTTGTTCCCAGGATGGCAGAACTGTGCATATGCGAAAAGGTTAGGAAACTGTGCCTGGCAGAGTTTTGAAGAATGAGAGGTAATCTCATTTTGAATCCTACAAAATACTTAAAGGAATAGACAGGGTAGATGCAGGTAAGATATTTCCCCTGATTAGGGAGTCTAAAACCAGTGGAGACAATTGTTGGGGAGTCTAGAACCAGAGGAGACAATTTCCAAACAAGGGGGAAGCCACTTAGGACCAAGGTGAGGTGAAACTTTTTTACTCCGAGGGTTATGAATCTTTGGAATTCTCTACCCCAGAGAGCTATGGAAGTTCATCATTGAGTATGTTTAAAGCAGAGATTGACAGATTTTTAAATACCAGTGACCAAAGGGATATGGGGACAGTGTGGGAGAAAAGATATTGAAGTGGATGGTCAGCCATGATCGTGTTGAATGGTGAAACCAACTTGATGGGCTGAATGGCCTACTCCTGTTCCTGTGTTCCTAATCAAGACCAGGAACGGGGTTTTTTTTCGTTCTTTAGCACTGCCACAATGCCACTGCTCTGCTGCTGCACTAAAATCAATCCTGGCTATTTTTCAATTCAAATGGGTATAGTTTGAAAGTTTCACGTACATACTGTTGTACTCAACTTGCTTTACTATAATAGTACTGGATTGTGTAGTACATTATAAACATAAACTCTGGTACAACTGTTATACTTGAATTCAATGATCATTTTTAAAAAATCTCTGGCTTTATAACGATACGTATAGATTTTTTGTTTGCTCAACCGACTCTACAGCATGGTTCAAAATCCAAGGTCACTTCACTGACGTTTTCCTTGCACATCCCTTGGTCAGGTTCTTTCCAGCAATATGGCAAGCAGTGCAATTAGTGACCTGTCGCCTGGTGGAGTGCTCATGCAAGGAGCATCTTCCCAAGCTATAAACCGTGAGTATCTGATTTTACACACACTGTTGCTGAAGGTTTGTGCAATTGACACTAATGTTTCACGTTTGTATGACTATATTGAAGAATCCTCTCTCTTCCCAAAATCTGTATCTGTACAACATAGTTTGATGTCGCCTCTCTGTTCATATGATCCTTATTGTTTTCTGGGCTACAGAGAAAGAGTTCTTCCAGTGGTTCAGGGATATAACACACACAATTACACAGTACTGAGCCATATAGAGCGGAAGGTCACCTGCTGCATTATAGTTCTGTGCTGGTGAAACCTGGACTGGCCACGGTCCTCTTGACTCTTGCACTACAGTTGAAAGGAAAACTCGGCCTTGGTTCCTGTTGTTGATGGCTATTTAGTGACTCTTACAAAGAAAGTGTATGCATCTGGGTTTTACGTAGGTACAGGTTTAAGCCTGAATGTGGTGCATTTTTTCAATTCTATCCCCAATATTGTATCTGCTAAATTTGCTGTCTGAGGCTTACAAGAGAAGAGTGCCTACTAGTGTGGCATACCAGAGGATTGGGTGTTTGCAGAGTTCTACCCTAGCATTAGTCAGCACCTAGAGGTAAGAAGACAGAGGTTATGGGTTTGGTGTGGGGTGGTGGGAAAGGGAGTGTAATTTTGTGCTTTTTCACTTGCAGGATTTGCATAGAGACTATTTAACATCGAAGGTCAGACCTTAGTGTTGAATAAAGGTCAAATTGTTCACAGTAAGCATTACTAGAGAATGAGCAGACTATCCACAGTGTATCTATGCTGAGAAAAGCTGGGCAGATTAGAGACAAGAAGCTAGCAACAGGAAACTAAAAATTGCTGGGATAGGATGTGGCCATTAGCTGGTGACCACTGTGTAATGAAAATTCAGGGACTGTAATGAAAATTCAGGGATTTGTTGTTGATGTGAAGCAGTGAAAGATGAGGGAGAACAAAAGGGAAAGTCTGTGATGGGACAGAAGGCAGGGAAGATTATGACAAAAGGATGATGTGCAAGGCTAAACGGGTGGTGATGGGATAAAAAAGAAACAAAGGATGGGACCGAGAAGATGTAAATCGAAGCATGAGAGCCATTACCAGCACTAATCTGAGAAAATGGTTACGATTGGAAATTTTTGAATTTAATCAGAAGGTTATAAAATGCATAATTAGAAGATGAGGTGCTGTTCCTCGAGCTTGTGCCAAGCTTCATTGATACAGTTTAGAGGCTAGGTTCAGAGTGGAATGGAGAATTGAAGTAGTGGATTAAAGTGCAGGTCAACACTAGACTATGGAAGGCAGGTCCCACCTCCAATTAGCTAACTTGCCGTAACAATTCACACTTTCTCTGCACCTCATGGTTTTTATTTCTCATGATTCTTTCATCAATATGTTACACCAATATCAGTACTGAAAGCTTCTCTCAATCAAGTCAATGGCTCATTCCTATTCTTATTGTCTCCTTTTTTAGCTACACATTTCCCTTGCTTTTGATATGAATTGTGAACTTTGCATGACAAAAACGGCACCAAGGCCTGAGAAACCTAGTTATCGAAGAGAAGCTGACGAGGCTCTTCAATGAAAATCTGTTCAAGTCAAAAAGCAAGATTGAGAGTAACCTCTCCGGTCTCTTCAACGAGCGTAAAATTCCACATCCTGTGACTGCTGAAGTCAATCTGGCACGACTGTTTGAAAACCAGCTGTCCCTACCAGCAAAATAGCTTAATATTAATAGCTTAATAGCTTTAAAACATCTCCTTTAATGTCAGGTGAAACAGAATATTCTGGAAAGGGGGGGGCGACAGGCTCATATGACTCATATGATCTATTGGCCACAGGAGCGAAACTGAACAGAGACTTACCAAAATTAAGTGACAGGGACAGCACGGTGGCTCAGTGGTTAGCATTGCCGCCTCACAGCACCGAGGCCCCAGGTTCGACTCCGGCTCTGGGTCACTGTTCGTGTGGAGTTTGCACATTCTCCCCGTGTTTGTGTGGGTTTCGCCCCCACAACCCAAAGATGTGCAGGTTAGGTGGATTGGCCACACTAAATTGCTCCTCAATTGGAAAAAATGAATTGGGTACTCTAAATTTAAAAAAAAAAAATTAATTAAGTGACAGTTTCACACATTTATGTTCTAACTCTCAATAAAGAGACAGCTGCTTTGTGAGACATAGGGAGAGAAAAGGCAGTTCCACACTAGTTTTACCAAAAGTGCAGCAAATCACATTTCTGGCAAAGCTTTTAAAAAAATAATTTTTATTCAAATTTTTCAACAACAAATTTTCTCCCAACAATAAAATAAACAAGGCATAGAAAAAACAGAAAGAAAAGCCACTCCCCCCCCCCCCCCCATACAAATCAATAAATTAATAACAAAAAAGAAAGTAACAAACATATAGTTGCAAAAACAAACCCCCTCAACAGACCCATAATCCCCCCGCCCTCGAGTTGCTGCTGAGATTGATCACCCCCTAACACTCCGCCAGAAAATCAAGAAAAGGCTGCCACCGCCGGAAGAACCCTTGCACCGAACCCCTCAGGGCAAACTTGACCCTCTCCAGTTTGATGAACTCGGCCATGTCGTTAATCCAGGATTCCGGGCTCGGGGGCTTCGCGTCCCTCCACTGTAAAAGAATCCTGCGCCGGGCTACTAGAGACACAAAGGCCAGAATACCAGCCTCTCTCGCCCCCTGCACTCCCGGCTCCGATGCTACCCCAAAGATAGCGAGCCCCCAGCCCGGTTCCACCCTGGAACCGACCACCTTGGACAAGGTTCCCGCCGCCCCCTTCCAGAACCCCTCCAACGTCGGACACGCCCAGAACATGTGGGTGTGATTCGCTGGGCCTCCCGAACACCTCCCACACCTGTCCTCACCCCCAAAGAACCGGCTCAGCCTGGCCCCAGTCATATGCGCCCTATGCAGCACCTTCAGCTGAATTAAGCTGAGCCGTGTGCAAGAAGAGGACAAATTCACCCTCCCCAGGGCGTCCGCCCATGTCCCCTCATCGATCTCCTCCCCTAGCTCCTCCTCCCAATTCGCTTTCAGCTCCTCCACCGAGGCCCCCTCCCCCTCCTGCATCACCTGATAAATTGCCGAGATCCTACCCTCACCGACCCACATCCCCGAGAGCACCCTATCCTGCACCCCCCCTTGGCGGCAATAGCGGAAACTCTGCCACCTGTCGCTTAACAAACGCCCTTATCTGCATATACCTGAAAGTATTCCCAGGGGAGAGACCCCACTTCCCCTCCAACTCCTCTAAAGTCGCAAACTTCCCGTCGAGGAAAAGGTCCCCCATCCGCCTGATGCCTGCCCTGTGCCAACTCAGAAACCCACGATCTATTCTCCCTGGTGCAAACCGGTGGTTGCCCCGTATCGGGGTTCAAACTGAGGCCTTCACTTCCCCCCTATGCCGCCTCCACTGCCCCCAAATTTTGAGGGTAGCCACCACTACTGGACTCATAGAATACTTTGCCGGGGGGAGTGGGAGTGGGGCCGTCACCAGTGCCTCCAAACTCGTGCCCACACAGGATGCCACCTCCAACCTCTTCCATGCGGCACCCTCCCCCTCCATCACCCACCTACGAATCATTGCCACATTTGCAGCCCAGTAGTACCCACACAGGTTGGGCAACGCCAAACCACCTACCTCCCTGCCTCGCTCCAGGAATACCATCCTCACTCTCGGGGTCTTCCGCGCCCACACGAACCCCAGAATACTCTCATTAACCCTGCTAAAGAAGGCCTTCGGAATCAAGATGGGGAGACACTGGAAGAGAAACAAAAAAACCTCAGGAGCACCGTCATCTTAACCGACTGGACCCTGCCCGCCAAGGAGAGTGGCAGCGCATCCCACCTCCTAAACTCCTCCTCTATCTGTTCCACCAGCCTCGAAAAGTTTAGCCTATGTAGGGCCCCCAAGCTCCTAGCTATCTGGATGCCAAGATAGCTAAAGCTCCTCTCCGCCCTCTTCAACGGGAGAACCCCTATCTCCCTCTCCTGGTCCCCCAAGTGCAGCATAAACAGCTCACTCTTCTCACTCTTCCCCACGTTGCGCTTATAGCCCAAAAAGTCCCCAAACTCCCCAAGTATCCTCAACACCTCTGTCGTGTCCCCCCCCCCCCCCCCCCCCCCGTCCTCCGACCTCCTCCCATTTGTCACCACGCTCGCTATCGGGGAACTATACAGCAGCCTCACCCAGCTAATGAATCCCTCACCAAACCCAAATCTCCTCAACACCTCTCACAGGTAGCTCCACTCCACTCTATCGAAGGCTTTCTCTGCATCCATCGATGCTACTATTTCCGCCTCCCCATCCGCCGCCGACATCATCATAACATTAAGAAGCCGCCGCACATTGACATTCAGCTGCCTCCCCCTCACAAACCCTGTTTGGTCCTCATGGATAACCAGCGGAACCACATCTTCCACCCTCCTGGGCAGTATCTTAGCCAACAACTTTGCGTCCACATTGAGGAGCGAGATCGGCCTGTAAGACCCACACTGGAGGGGGTCCTTATCCCGCTTCAGAATCAGTGAAATTATTGCTCTAGACATCGCGGGGGCAAAGCCCCCTCCCCCCCCCCCCTCATTCAGGGTCCTCACTAACAACGGACCCAGCAGGTCTGAGAACTACTTATAAAACTCCACCGGGAACCCGTCAGGACCCGGTGCTTTCCCTGTCTGCATGCTCCCCAGCGCCTCCATCAGCTCCTCCAACTCGATTGGGGCCCCCAGACCCTCCACCCGCTCCTCCTCCACTCTTGGGAACTCCAGCTTATCCAGAAAGCGGTCTATCCTGCCCACCTCCCTAGGAGGCACCGACCGGTACACCACCTCGTAGGAGGACCTGAACACCCCATTAATGTCCTTAGCACTCCGCACCAGGTTCCCTCCTGCATCCGTGACTCCCCCTATCTCTCTCGCTGACTCCCGCTTCCGGAGCTGATGGGCCAGCATTCGACTTGCCTTCTCCCCGTACTCGTATACCGCCCCCTGCGCTCCCCTCCACTGCGCCTCTGCCTTCCGGGTGGTCAGTATATCGAATTCCGCTTGGGGACTGTGACGCTTCCTCAAAAGCCCCTCTTCCGGGACATCCTCATACCTCCTATCCACCCTTACCATTTCTTCCACCAACCTCTCCCTCTCAATCCTCTCCCCCCTCTCCCTGAGCACCCGAATAGATATCAGCTCCCCTCTAACCACCGCCTTCAGCGCATCCCAGACCACCCCAACTTGCACCTTCCCATTGTCATTAGCTTCCAAATACCCCTCTATGCAACTACGGACCCGCCCACATACTTCCTCCTCTGACAGAAGCCCCACGTCTAACCTCCACAGCGGGCGCTGATCCTTCCCCCGCTCCAGGTCCACCGAATGCAGAGCGTGGTCAGATATGACAATCGCCGAATACTCCGCCTCCACCACTCTCGGGATTAGCGCCCTGCTGAGGACACAAAAATCAATCTGGGAATAAGACTTGTGGACATGGGAGAAAAAGGAAAACTCCCTACCTCCCAGCCTCAAAAACCTCCAAGGGTCTACCCCTCCCATCTGATCCATAAACCCCCTCAGCACTGTGGCCGCCGCCGGCCTCTTGCCCGTCTTAGACCTCGAACGATCCAGAGCTGGGTCCAACACAGTATTAAAATCCCCTCCCAAGATCAAGCCCCCCATCTCCAAGTCCGGAATCCGGCTCAACATTCGCCGCATGAAACCTGCATCGTCCCAGTTGGGGGCGTACATATTAACCAGAACCACCCGCTCCCCTTGATGCCTACCACTCACCATTATGTATTTGCCACAGCTGTCCGTCACCACACTCGGCGCCACAAACGACAAGCTCTTACCAACTAAAATCGCCACCTCTCGATTCTTCGCATCTAGTCCCAAGTGAAACACCTGTCCTACCCAGCCTCTTCTCAGCCTCACCTGATCCGCCACCTTAAGGTGCGTCTCCTGGAGCATAGCCACGTCCGCTCCCAGCCCCTTCAAGTGCGCCAAGACCCGGGACTGCTTCATCGGTCCATTCAGCCCCCTCACGTTCCATGTGACCAGCCGAATCTGGGGGTTCTTCCCCCTCCCTCTGCGCCGGTCAGCCATAGCTTTCCCTTGGCTCACCCTTAAAAGAGCGAAAATAGCGGGAGCTACCGAACGTGCGGCTTAGCTCCGCATCACCACAACCGGAAGTCCCATTTCTGGAAAAGTTGCTGTGACATGATGAGGCAAGACCAGCTTAAGCAAAATCTCTCGGTTTCTTTAAAGAATGGTTGAGAATGAAGACAGATGGGTTCTTTATGGATCAAGGAGGCTGGATCATGCAGCCAATCAATGCAAATACAGCCTTGGGGAGGGGGCACTGATACAAAGCACCGTCACAGTTCTATCAGCGGGACTTCTGGTGACGGCATGTAGGTGGAGTCGCATGTTAGGTTGCTCCTGCTTGAGACTCTGATTTTTGGACTTTTTAAAAACGTATTTTATTATAAGCGTGTATCAAAACATGTTACAACACATAACACCCTGGGAAACATACTTCCTATCAATCATCTGTACAAATCTTTCCCCTTTTTCATACTCCACAGCCCTCCATCCACCCACACACCCACACACCCACACACCCACACACCCACACACACACACACACACACCTCCTCAAACATGCTCACTGTTATTTGGACTTTAATGATCAGTTTTAGGGGCAGTTTTTGAATGAGCTGGTGCAGGAAGGTATAAGGAAGGTGGGAGCGATCCAAGACCCAGAAGAAGGGCACTGGAAAGAAGGGGGTGAGCCAAAGTCCACCGTTGAGTGAGCGGGTGAATCTGGCAGGAAGAAAGATGGCGGAGGCTGGATTGCTAGGTGGGGCCGCTCCTCTCACAGTGGAAACTTTGATCGAGCTAATGGCCGGACAGTTTGCAAGGCAGTTCACCAAGCACGTAGAGCTGCTGCGAAGGGAGATGATGGCTGTGATGAAGGAATGAGTGGAGGAAGCAATTGCCCCGATGGAGGTGGCAGTGTCAAAGACATCGGCCGAGGTACGGGAGCAAGGACAGAAGTTGAAGGGGGTCGAGGAGGCTCTATGGAAGCATAGTGGCCAGTTCATCTCGATGGGTGAAGAGCTGCAAACGCTAACAAAGGGCTCAGAGCCAAGATGGAGGGCCTGGAGTAAGAAGTCGAGTCAGTAAAACCTAGGATCGTGGGCCTGCCTGAGGATATGGAGGGCCCGAGGCTGACCGCGTACTGTGCGAAGATGTTGGCAGAGCTGTTGGGGGAGGGAGAAATACCCTCCCGATACTAGTTGGACAGGGCACATAGGTCGCTCAGATCGAAGTCAAAAACAAATAAGTCACCAAGGGCAGTCATAATCTGCTTCCATAAGTTTCATGTTACGGAGAAGGTCCTGAGTTGGGCAAAGCAAAGACGAGAGGTGAAGTGGGAGGGCGTTGGTGTTCAGATATATCAAGATTTGACAGTGGGACTGGCGAGAAGGTGGGCGGCCTTCGAACAGGTGAAGGCATCACTGTATAGCAACATTGTGAGGTTTGGTGTGGTCTACCTCGCAAACTTGAGGGTGATGCACAATTCAAGAGATTTCTACTTCAAGACAATGGAGGTGGCGGATGTATTCGTGAAGACCAAAGGTCTGGGACTGAAATGAGAGATGGGATTGGGACTTGGACTGAGGGGATGGTGACTGTGCTTTGTCTTTATTTCTCTTTTTTGTTATTTCTTGGTTTGTATTTGATGGGGGGACACGTGGGGTTTTGGGTTGCTTGAACGGGGAGGGGAGTTTATCTTTTTTTAGAATTGGTTCCAAGTATATTGGGCTTTGGGGTTATGCCGATTTTCGGGGGGGGGGGGGAAGAGAGAGAGAGAGAGAGAGAGAGAGAGAGAGAGAGAAAGAGAAAAGAGACCCCCGGTCAGGATAGTGACGTGGAACGTGAGGGGGTTAGGAGCACGGGTGAAGAGATAGAGAGTTTTTTTACATTTGAAAAGTTTAAAGGCCGATGTGGCAATGCTGCAAGGAGACCCATTTGAGGTTGAAGGATCAGTTGAGACTTAGGAAGAGTACCTGTACCAGCCCCCCGTACCTGTTTCACCCAGGGTTTGATAGTAGGGCACCAGGGGTGGTGGTATTGGTGGGCAAGAGGGTGAGGTTTCAGATGGAGAAGGTGGTGGTGGATCGGGGGGCAGGTACGTGATAGTTACAGGGGTGCCAGAAGGGAGGTGGGTGGCACAGGTGAGCGTATATGGCCCCAACTGGGATGATGCGGGGTTTGTGAAGAGGGTGCTGGGTGTCATCCTGGATCTGGATACCCGCAGGCTTATAGTAGGGGGGGATTGAAACATGGTGGGGAGGAGTGGACCCGTGGAGGTAACAGAGGATTCATTTTTCTCTCTGGTACATAAGGTGCATTTGAGGACTGATGTTTTGCATGGTGAGGTAGATGCTATTGACTGGGGTTAGGAGGTCGGAACACTCGGCAATCGTGATTTTGGATCATGCTCCGCATAGGATGGATGTGGTTTTGGAGAAGGGGACAGCTCGGAGGTCGGGATGGAGAATGGACCTGCGGTTGTTAGCGGACCGGAACTTTTGTTATAGTATCAGGAAGGTGATTGAAGAATATGTGGGGTTTAGTTGCACGGGGGAGGTCTTGCGGTCGATGGTCTGGAGGCTCTGATGGCGGTAGTGGGGTGGGGGCACATATGCTAGCCAGCCAGCTCTGAAGGGAGACAGCGGCGAGGGAGTTAGTTCGGGTGAAGAACAGGAATGGGAAGGTGGTGGTTGCTATGGAGCAGATTAATAAAGTATTTGAGGAATTTTATAGGGACCTGTTTAGGTAAGACCCACCGGAGGAGGAGCGGGGAATGTGGGAATTTCTGGACGGGCTGGAGTATCCGAGACTGGGAGAGAAAGGTAGTGCAGGGTTGGAGGAGCCAGTGGGGGAGCAGGAGGTGATTGGGAGGATGCAGGCAGGGAAGGCAGCGGGGCACGATTGGTTCCCAGTTGAATTTTATAAGAAATTTAAGGCCAAGCTGGCGCGGTTGATGATGGGAATATTTGAGGATGCGATTGGTAGGAGTGTCTTGCCGCAAACGATGAGGTAAGCTTCCATCTTGTTGCTATTAAAGAAGGACAAGGATCCAGTGGAATGTGGGTTGTATTGGCCCATATCTCTGCTGAAAGTAGTTGCCAAGATATTGGTGAAGGTGTTGGCATCAAGGTTGGAAGGGTGTTTCCCGAAGGTCAATAGGGAGGCCCAGACGGGGTTCGTGAAGGGAAGTCAGTTGTTCTCGAACGTGAGGAGGTGGTCCTTTCCTCGGGGGATAGAAGGGAGACTGAGGTGGTGGTGCTTGACGCAGAGAATACGTTTGACTGGGTAGAGTGATGTTACTTGATGGCGGTACTGGAGAGATTTGGAATGGGGCTGATGTTTGTGGTGTGGGTGTAGCTGCTGTATAAGGAACCGATGGTGAGTGTTCGCATGTAGAGCATGAATTCGGGGTATTTCGCACTGGATACGAGTCGGGGGGGGGGGGGGGGGGGGGGGGGGGGGGGGGGGGAGGAGATGGAGCATAGGGTGTCCCTATATGCCGATGATCTTCTATTGTATATCTCGGAACCGAGCACGTCAGTGGGGAGTATAATGGGGCTGCTCCAGAGATTCGGGACATTCTCAGGGTATAAATTGAATACAGGAAAATCAATTTTATGGTCTCCCCGCCGGGAGTGGGAATGAGGGCATCCATTCCGCTTGGCAGCAACCCACTTTAGGTATTTGGGGGTGCAGGTAGCCCGAGATTGGGCAGGGCTTCAGAGGTTTAATTTCACTAGCTTGGTGGGGAGGGTGAAGGCCGATCTGTTGAGGTGGGACAATCTCCCTCAGTTGTTGGCGGACCGGGTGCAGGCAGTTAAAATGAATATTTTGCCATGATTTCTGTTTTTATTTCAATGCCTGCCGTTCTTTTTACCTTAAATCCTTATTCAATGGGGTGGACAAGTTGATCTCTCGATCATTTGGGAGGGGGGGGGGGGGGGGGGGGGGGAGGGAGAAGGTGGCCAGGATTAGGAGGTTGGTACTGCAGAGGGGACCCAAAATTTGCTGTATTATTATTATTGGGCGGTGATTGCAGAGAAGGTGCAGGGCTGGAGCAAGGGGAGGTGGGGGTGGTCTGTGGGTAAAGATAGAGGCGGGCTCTTGCAGGGGGTCGGGGATGTGGGCACTGGCAAAGGTGCTGATCCCAGGAAAGTACTCGGTGACTGTGGTGGTGGTGGCCACATCGAATATTTGGAGGCAGTTTAGGCAGCATTTTAAGTTGGGGGCTGGGTCAGGGGGGATGCTGATCAGTGGGAGTCCTGGGTTTGAGCAGGGGAGCATGGATGCGAGGTTTTGGGGATGGGACGAGAAGGGGATTAAGAAAATGAAGAATTTGTTCCTTGGGGGTCGGTTCGCAAGCTTAGTGGAGCTGGGAGAGAAGTATGGGTTGGTGTAGAGGGAAGGCTTTAGGTGCGGAACTTTGCAAGGAAGGTTCTTCCGACCTTCCCGATAGCGGCGACTTCCTCATGAGTTGCGGGGGGGGGGGGGAGGTTACATACATTTTGATCCTGTCCGAATCTGGAAAGGTTTTGGAGGACGGTGTTCAGTACAATCTCAGGGGTCTTGCATGTGAATGTGGAGCCTGGTCCCCAGGGAGCCATATTTGGGGTGTCGGACCCGCCTGAGTTATAGGCGGGAGTGGGGAAGATGCCTTGGCCTCGTTGATTGCTCGTAGGTGGGCCTCGTTGGGGTGGAGGTCAGCTTCTCCACCCTGGACCTGGGCATGGCTGGAGAAGGTGAAGTTTGAGCTGAGGGGGGATGAAGGAGGGGTTCTACAATTGTTGAGGGTTATTCATCGTGCACGTTTGGGCATTTGTACTGTTGATTGTTGAGGGAGGGGTTCAAGAGTTGTTTCTTTTGTTTGGTTGGGGTTGTTTTTGGTTTTGTATTATGAAAATGGGGAACATCTGTCGACTAAAAATACTTTAAATAGAATAGTTCTATCAGCATTGCAAGGAGATAGATCCCCAGGTCTGCGTGACTCCCAGCTAATCTGGGAGGGGTCATGCTTTGCTCACTTTGTGTTGCTTTCGTTGCAGAGATAATGCCAAGTGATGTCCAGATGGAACTCAAACACTTGTATGTGGCGGTGGCAGAGTTACTGAGACACTTCTGGTCCTGCTTTCCTGTTAATACGCCATTCCTTGAGGAGAAGGTGAGCAATTGACTGGTCTGATCCTCCTGTTGTTAGAAAGAGTTAAAGCCAGCAACTTTAAACACAGCCCAATCAATGTCTTGTTTTGGGAACTTAATGTATCACGGGCTGGCTTTAAAAATCATATTAACTTGAAAGTTGTAAATTTTCAAATTTTGTAACTGGAACAAAATAACCAATCACATATTTGACATTGTACCTATTATAACTACAGGAAAATACCTACTTGTCTTAAAAAAAAATGAGTCGATATTTTGATTCTGACAAAATATTTCCAACATTGAGGCATGCTCAAAAAGTTTTGTTTTTAGATTCTGACTCCTTTTCAAAGTTTTTTATTCTACTTCTTGGTACATTGCATTTTACCATACATATCCGTATGTACACTCCTTTTAAAGCAACCTGTATTGGGTGCCCATTTTAATATGTTCCATCGATTTTGATAGACCAGTTTTAAACTAAGGGTAGCATTTTCTCTTCCGATTTAATGTTTTTATCACACTCCGTATTATGCCAGTCTCCTGATGGGCTTGGACATAGATTTTAAAACTCACTCGGAAAGGCCATGAGTTAGCTAGTGGGGGGAAAGAATACAATTTGCAGGTGTTATTCCGAGATGGAACACAGGCTTATACTGGAGGCAAAGTAGAGGGAGTTTATCAGTAGAAGCGCTTGACCCCGACAATAAATGGTAAAAGTGTTCCATATTTCTCAGCATTGTGTTGTCTGTAAATTATCAGACAGTTCAAACGGTTTATTAGAAAAATGTTTTACCTAGGTGCCTTTACTTATGAGATGAACAAAGAACAAAACAGGTTCTCGGTTTAAGCCAATTTTATTCACAATTCTCTCACACAAAATATGACTTGACTCACAGCTGAACTCTAGCTATTACCTGCACTTAGTGAAGGAGGCTGGCCAGGCTATGATCACTTTATGTGGATATCGTCTTCTTGCGATGGTTGAGCCTGGGAGGTGGGGTTTGCCCTCTGAAACACCCTTGTCTGACCAGCTTTAGCCCATTATGGAGTCTGGTGGCCTCTATGTTTGCCGTTCTTCCTGCTGCAAAGTTGATCACCTACTGATACACCATCAATAATAGACGGTGGTTAAAAGCATAACTGAGGCTTTAATACACTAAACAGCAAGCCTTCTGCCTCTGGACCCGAGCTGGGTCTGGAGGCGGAGACTTGCCACTTTTATACAGAAGCCCCGAGGGGAGGAGCCACAGATGGAGCCAGCCTGGACAAGCCCAGGCATGTACAACACAGCACAGTGAATATAATACAATAAACACAACAATGTGGTTTACCACATTCGCCCCCTGTTTAAAAAAAAGTCCGGCGGGGGTGAAGTGGTGTTAAAGGTCAAGTCTGTCGGGGGCCTTGACCTTCCGCTGTGACCGCCTCAGTCCCGGCTGTGGTGTTGGCGCCGGTGTCGAGATCTGTGCGTCCGGGAGCGTGTTGTCATCGTCTTCACTCAGATGTTGAGTCGGTGAAGGGGGGGTGCGGTGTCTGGGTGGGGGTGGTGGTGGTGGTGCTTGTTCTCGGTGGACCTGCGGGAGTGAGTTCGTGAGGGAGGTGGGTGGAGGTGGGGGTGTAGGGTGGTGGTGATGGTCGCCGGGGAGCCCGCAGGAGCCAAATCCCGAAGGGAGACCGTGTCTTGCCGCCTGTCCTGGCGTGTCACGTAGGCACATTGGGGGTTTGCATGGTGCAGCAGGACCTTCTCGACAAGGGGGCTGGTTTTATGGCTCCTCGCATGCTGCCGGAGAAGGACAAGCCCCGGGACTGTCAGCCAGGACGGATGCGAGACCCTGGAGGTGGACTTCCTGGGGAAGGCAAACATACGCTCATGAGGAGTCTGGTTAGTGGCCATACATAGAAGCGACCGGATGGAGTGGAGTGCATCGGGGAGGACCTCCTGCCAGCGGGAGACTTTTCGACCGTAGGGCCAGGAAGACTGCCTTCCAGCCCGTCACGTTCTCCCTCTCCACCTGTCCGTCTCCCCGGGGGTTATAGCTGGTTGTCCTGCTGGAGGCGATGCCTTTGCCGAGCAGGAACTGACGCAACTCGTCGCTCATAAAGGAGGAGCCCCGATCACTGTGGATATAAGCGGGGAGCCCAAGCAGGGTGAAAAAGCTGTGTAGGGCCTTGATATCGGAGGCAGAGGTTATGTCAGAGCGGGGGATGGCGAAGGGGAATCTGGAGTACTCATTAACGATGTTAAGGAAGTACACGTTACGGTCAGTGGAGAGGATGGGTCCCTTGAAGTCCATGCTGAGGTGCTCAAAGGGGCGGGAGGCCTTTACTGGATGTGCTCTGTCTGACCGATAGAAGTGCGGTTTGCACGCCGCACAGACCTGGCAGTCCCTGGTCACGGACCTGACCTCCTCGATGGAGTAAGGCAGGTTGCGAGCCTTGATAAAGTGAAAAAAGCGGGTGACAGATGCGTTGTGGAAGGCCCTGAGCCGGTTTGGTCTACTTGTGTGCTGGCACATGTACCGTGGGAGAGGCATCTGAGTGCTCATTGAGATCCCCGGGCCGATACACTATGTCATAGCTGTAGGTGGAGAGCTTGATCCTCCGCCTCAGGATCTTGTCGTTCTTGATTTTGCCCTGCTGTGTATTGTTAAACATAAGGGCAACCGACCGTTGGTCAGTGAGGCGAGTGAATCGCCTGCCGGTCAGGTAATGCCCCCAATGTCTCACAGCTTCTACTATGGCCTGGGCCTCCTTTTCGACGGAGGAGTGTTGAATTTCGGAGGCATGGAGGGTACGGGAGAAGAAAGCCACGGCCCTGCCCGCCTGGTTGAGTGTAGCGGCCAGAGCAAAGTCCGACGCATCGCTCTCCACTTGGAAAGGGATGGACTCGTCCACAGCATGCATCGCAGCTTTGGCGATGTCTGCTTTGATGCGATCGAAGGCCAGTTGGGCCTCAGTCGCCAGGGGAAGCGTGGTGGACTTGATCAGTGGGCGGACCTTGTCCGCCTAGTTGGGGATCCACTGGGCATAGTAAGAGAAGAACCCCACGCTCTTCAGGTCCTTGGAGCAGTGGGGAAGGTTGAGTTCCAGGAGGGGGCATATGCAGTCGGGAGGGGGCATATGCAGTCGGGATCAGACCCTAGGGCTCCATGTTCCACGGTGTAGCCGAGGATGGCCCGGCGGGTTGTGCGAAAGACGCGTTTCTGTCTATTATAAGTGAGGTTCAGGAGTTTTGCGGTGTGGAGGAAGCGTGGGAGGTTCTCGTCATGGTCCTGCTGGTCATGGCCGCAGATGGTGACGTTGTCTAGGTACGGGAACGTGGCCCGCAGCCTGTACTTGTCAACCATTTGGTCCATTTCCCTTTGGAATACCGAGACCCCATTGGTGACGCCGAAGGGAACCCTGAGGAAGTGGTAGAGGCAGCCGTATGCCTCAAAGTCAGTGTATTGGCGGTCCTCCAGGCGGATAGGGAGGTGGTGGTACGCAGACTTCATGTCGACTGTAGAGAAGACTAGATACTGCGCAATCTGATTGATCATCTCAGATATGCGGGGGAGGGGGTACCAATCGGGCTGCGTGTACCGGTTGATGGTCTGGCTATAATTGATGACTATCCGGTGCTTCACGCCACTTGACGACCACCACTTGGTGTCTCCAGGGACTGTTACTAGCCTCAATGCTCCCCTCTCGCAGGAGTCGCTGGACCTCTGACCTGATGAAGGCCCTGTCCTGGGCTCTGTAGCGTCTGCTTCTGGTAGCGATGGGCTTGCAGTCCGGGTGAGGTGACCTTAAGGGTCACGAGGCTACAGACAGTGAGGGGGGGGGCGGCAGGGGTCCGTTCAACTTGAGTAATGCTCTGGAGGTGGCACCGGAAGTCGAGGCCCAGTAATAGGGCAGCGCAGAGATGGGGAGGACGTAGAGCAGGGGTGGGCAAACTACGGCCCGCCAAAGGTCTTTATGCGGCCCACCAAGTCATTAAGAAAAAAAAATTTTTTATTTAAAAAAACAATTTGTTTTTTAAATTTTTTTTTTTTTAAGGTTAATGGGGGGGGGCTGTTGGGTTACTTACTGGTATAGGGTGGATACGTTGACTTGAGTAGGGTGATCATTGCTCGGCACAACGTCGAGGGCTGAAGGGCCTGTTCTATGTTCTATATGAGGTGCCCAGAATCATAACCGGGTGAAGTAATTATTTTACTTAATATACTATGCGGCCCTTTAAAATTGTGAATTTCTGAATGTGGCCCTTGCATCGAAAAGTCTGCCCACCCCTGACGTAGAGCCTAAAGCTGGTGTACTCTACGCCTTGCACAGTGAGGGTCGTAACACAGTAGCCCCGGATTTCCACTGCATGGGATCCGGAAGCCACGGAGATTTTCTGGGTTGCGGGTAGGATGGGGAGGGAGCAGCGCCTTACCGTATCTGGGCGTATGATGCTGTCCGTGCTCCCGGAGTCATAAAGGCAGGCCGTCTCGAGCCCGTTGATCGGTCATTGTAAACTTTGCGAGGTGGTGCGGCCGGGACTGGTCCAGCGTGACTGAGGCAAGTGTCGGAAGACAGTCGGCAGGCCGGTCAGCGGTAGCAGCGGCAGCGGAGGCCCACGTACGGTTGGGTGAGCTGGGTTCCCGGGAGGCAGCGGAGGGGTCCCAAGATGGTGGCCGCCGTGGGTCGCACGTGACAGGCGAGGTGCAAGATGGTGTCCAAGATGGCAGCCTCTGTGGGTCGCACGTGTCGGCTGAGATTTAAGATGGCGGCGCCCACGGGTCGCACATGGCGGGTGGCGTGGCAGCTGGCGATGGCCCTGACCGGCAGCAGGCAGCGCTGCTGGGCCCAGAAGATTTAGGGGGGGGGGGGCGTCTGGGCCTGGCAGACTTTTGCGAAGTGGCCCTTCTTCCTACAGCTGTTACAAGTCACGTTCCGTGCTATGCAGCGTTGTCGAGGGTCATTATTCTGGCCGCAGAAGTAGCACTTCGGGCCTCCGGCATTGGTGGGCCGCTACACGGCGCAGGCTTGCGTCGCGCCCGGATCGGTTGATGGCTGCACCCACGAGGCTCATGAGGGTGCCGCGTGGTCGGAGGTGTAGGCTCCCATCTTCTGGGAGGCCATCTCCAGCGAGTTAGAGAGCTGGACTGTCTCTGGGAGGCCGAGTGTCCCCCCTTCTAATAAACGCTGACGGATATAGTTTGAGTGCATTCACGCGACATAGGCGTTCCTGATCAGCAGCTCCATGCGCTGGGTAGCCGATATGGCCTGGCAGTCACAGTTTCGACAGAGGATGCGATGCGCAAGGCGCACAGGAATTCCGCGAGTGATTCCCCAGGGCGTTGGCGTCTCGTGGCGAGGAGGTGCCTAGCATATACCTGGTTGACGGATTTCACATAATGTCCTTTGAGCAGCGTTATCGCCTCCGCATACGAGGGGGTGTCCCTGATGAGGTTAAAGACTCTTCGACTCACCTGTGCATAGAGGACCTGCTTCTTCTGGAGGTCCGTGAAGTCTTTGTTGAAAGGTGCGAAATAGGCCTCGAAGCAGCTTAGCCAGTGTTCAAAAGTCTCTGTAGCGTCAGCTGCTTGTGGGTCCAGTTGCAAGCAATCAGGCTCGAGTGAGGAGTTCATCTTGAGTGAAGAGCCCATCTTTAGAAGTTTAGTGTATTAAATTGATACACCATCAATAATAGACGACGAGTGATAAACATAACTGAGGCTTTAATACACTAAACAGCAAGCCTCCTGCCTCTGGACCCGAACTGGGTCGGGAGGTGGAGACTTGCCACTTTTACACAGAAGCCCTGAGGGGAGGAGCCACAGGCGGAGCCAGCCTGGACAAGGCCAGGCATGTACAAAACAGCACAGTGAATAGAATACAATACACACAATAATGTGGTTTACCACACCTACTGTCTGGAAGTCAGTTACATATTCATAGCATGGTATTTATCCTTTTGTGTAAATTTGATACCTACTGTTTGTGGGTAATCACAAAGTCCACATAGCGATAATGAGTTTTCTGTGTTGACTTGAGTGCGCTTGCAGGTGGCAGTATGGATTCCAACCAGGGCCTCATTTGGCAGTTTCTGTTTCTGGCTTATGTGTTTTCCCCCCTTGTCAGCCTGTTTCCAGTACAACAATTGGAATCTCCCCTCTTTGTTTACTGCAAAAATGAAACCAGGAAGTACAAAGGGGCAGTGTTACAGATTATGATTTGTGCTGCTGATGTGGTTAGATCTAGTGCCCAAACAGTTTAACGTCTCAGAGTGGAAACTATTTTTATCATAACTTCTGCAAAAGTACTTTTCTGTGTGTTTCCTTAATTTTCTTCCCTCTCCTGATGGTAACGACTCTCACTATGGCACAGCTTTATAGGTACAACTATCTGCCATCTCCTACCTCACTTAAGTAACCACTTGTTATGTGTGAGCCGAGTCAGCAAGTGTTGGCAGGCTTTTTGACAGTGGAAGGTGAGGTCAGTTCTGTCCTCAAGAAAACAGAGAATTCTGGATACAGGTCACTAGAATTTCACAGGTCAAATATCATACACTATGTTAGCCTGCATGTAGAGTGTACTGTCTTCAAGAAAGTAAGTCGGGGTATTTTTGGAAGCCTATATGACCGTCAGTGCAGTAAAAGGAATCAAAATGTCCAGGCTGAAAGTATTCATAAAAGTATTTGAAGAAATTGTTTTAATGTTATCATAGTGGCCTCAATGGGGTTTGTGTGGAAAGGTGTAGCTGAGGTGCACCATGGTCTTATCAGATGGCACAGCAGGCTTGATGGGCAGAATTACCTATTCCTGTTCGTATTTCTTATGTTTAGTGCTTAGAGAATTCCTGATGTGTGCAGTAATTCTTGCTGGTTTTTAGCAGGAGTTTACTGAATGGAGAAGTGTAATGTTTTTTTGTCTGCTGTGGCAGGTTGGGAAGATGATGAATAACCTGGAGAGATTTCAGATGACAAAACTAAGGCCATTCCGCGAGAAGCTGCAGAAGCTATACATCAGTACAAACGTGAGTCTCGGCAGTTGTGCACAGTAGATATGGTTACACTGGTGGGAGTGAAGGAGAAATGGGTGCAGAAGGAAAATAAACCAACAGGTTGTGTTGAATATTTGATTCAGAAGTTGCCTCAGATAAAGAGGATGTTTCAGCTCTTAACATCTTTAATGTCGGCTGCTTTGAAGTCAGCATAAAATACAATGTCCCAAACTTTGGTCTATCTGTTTTTTGGATACTCATCCTTAGATGCAGTTGTTATAGTAGTGCTTCTACACTGATGACATACTAGCAGAATACACATGCTAATTAATTCTGTCACTGGTTGCATCTTGTTAATGCAATGAGGACAGTTTCGCCTCAGATGCTATGATTCTGTTTTTTCTGATTTCTCAGAACAGCTTCCTGAGCCATTATAAATTGCAGGCCTCTATTCTGTTCACTCTCAAGGGAGTCCATCAGGACCATCACCACAGAAGAGAAATGGGGAGAGTGGCACTCATTGATTATGAATTCCTGGCATGCTACTGTCATTTTTATGGCATGCTAAAAGCACCTTAGGGTTGGAGCAGTCTTATATCATATGAAAAATTTGATTAATAAATGGAAGACGGCATGGATTTGTTAAAGGTAAATTATGTTGGTTAACGTGATTGAATTCTTAATGAAGTAATAAAGAGGGTAGATGAGGGCAGTGTGGCTTATGTTGCATACATGGGGCGCGATTCTCTGTTCCCGCGCGGCATCGGGAAGGCCGTCGTGAACTCGGCCGAGTTTCACGACGGCGTCGGAGGCTGCTCCTCGCACCCTATTTACCATTGTGAGAAACTCGGCCGCCGGGCCTTGACGCTTCCGTCAAAGCGGCGTGCCGAGAATGACGCGACGCCGGCGCCTAAGTGACGTCAGCCGCGCATGCGCAGGTTGGCCGGCTCCAACCCGCGCATGCGTGGTTGCCGTCTTCCCCTCTGCTGCCCCGCAAGACGTGGCGGCTTGATCGTGCGGGGCGGCGGAGGGGAAAGAGTGCGTCTCTTGGAGACGCCAGCCCGATGATCGGTGGGCACCGATCGCGGGCCAGTCCCCTCCCGAGCACGGCCGTGGTGCTCAATCTCCTCTCCGCCCCCCACAGGCCCCAAACTTATCTTTCACGCTATGTTCACGCCGGCAGCGACCAGGTGTGGTTGCCGCCGGCGTGAACAGGTTGGGAATGTCAAGCCGCTCGGCCCCATCCAGGCCGGAGAATTGCCAGTCGCCGTGAAAAACGGCGAGTGGCGAATCTCCGAGCGGGGTTGCCAGGGCGGCGTGTCATGATTCGCCCGGCCCTCCCGCGATTCTCCCACCCGCCGTGGGGAGCGGAGAATCGCGCCCATGGACTTTCAAGCGGTATTTGATTAAAATTAATGCCTGTGATGACATGAAGGCAACAAAACCCCAAATCCTCTCCATCTTTATTGATCTGGTCCAACTAAAAAAAACGTGGAAAAATTCTCATTAATTTCATTTCCTTAATAGGAATATGTTTTTAAAACTTCCTACTTGACCAGATTGGCACTTTTGTAAAAAGTACTTTTTTATTTTATCATAAAATGACACGGCATAGAAGGATACCATTTGGCCCATTATGCCATTTCTGGCAAGCGGTCCAAACAGTTTCACTCCCCTCTCCCTTCTCTGTAGTTCAGCAGCTTTTTTTTCCTTTACATGTATTTATCAAATTTCCATTTGAATATTATTGAATCCTCTTCCATTGCTCTTTCATGCATTGTATTCTAGGTCATCTTAACTTGCTGCATGAAAAGGTTTCCTCATATCACCATTAATTCTTTTGTCAATTAATTTCAATCTGCATCTTCTACCCCAACCCTTTTGGCTCCGGAAACAGTTTCTCCTTATTTACGCTATCAAGACTGTTTATGATTTTGAACACCTTTTTCAAATCATCGCATAACTTTCTCTTTTCTAATGAGAAGGACCTCAGCTTCTCAATCTCTTCATGTAACTGAAGTCTAACATTCCTGACACCATTCTAGTAAATCTCCTCTGCATCCTCTCTGAGGTCTTGACATTCTTTCTCAACTTATCCTGCTACCTTCCAAGCTGGTGTATTTACAACCCTAAGCCTTTCATCATTCTTCCTGCCAAAGTTAATTGATTCACACTTCTCTGCATTAAATTTTACCTGTTGTGTGCTCATTTCACCAATCTACCCATGTCCCTCAGAAACATATTAATGTCCTCTTTCTGAGTTTTGTTATCATCAGGTTTTGAAATTATACCCTATATATCCGCTCAGCCACTTCCCCTTTATTTCCATGACCTTAATTTTGTTAGCAAGAATATTATGTGATACTTTATCAAATACCTCTTAAAAGTCAACATATGCAACATCAGCCACACTGCCATCATTCACCCTCTCCATTATTTCATTAAGAACTCAATCAAGTAAGCCAACAAAATTTACCGTTAACAAATCCATGCTGGTTTCCATTTATTAAATATTTTTCCAAGTACCAATTAATTTTGTCGCAGATTAATGCCTCTAAATGTTTCCATCACTGACGTTGCGCCGATCGATCTGTAATTATTGGATTTATCTCTCCCCTTTTGTGGTGTGTGACATTTGCAACCCTCCAGTCCTTCGGCACCACATCCATATCTCACGAGAAATGGAAGATTGTGCCAAGGTCTCTGCAATTTCCACCACTACTACTACTCAACAAACTAGGGTGCAATCCATCTGGACCAAATAACTTTCTATTGTGACTGCTGCCAACCATTTAAATGGCTCATAATTTTAATTCAACCCAATTTCTCTACTATCTCCTCCATTACTGTGAGTCTGGCATCATCATCCTCTTTAAGACAGATGCAAGTTACTTATTACCTCAGCCATGCTCCCTGCCTCTTTAAGATCTCCCTTTTGGTCCCTATCCCTACTCTTTTACTTTTATATGCTTATAAAAGACATTGCATACCATTTTCAGTGTGAGCTGCTAAACCATTTTCATACTGTCTCTTAGTTCCTCTTATTTCCTTTTTCAGACCTCCTCTGTACTTCTATCTTTAACTGGGTTCTCTTTTGTATTATATATCTTATATTTGTCATCGGCCTCCTTTTATCTATCTTGTGCTAACCCCTTTGATCATCCAAGGAAACCCTAGCTTTGGATCCTTTCGTTTCCCCATCATGGGACTGTGTTTAATATATACCCAAGTCTTTCCTTTTTGAAGGCTCCCTGTTGCTCGTTTAGTTTTGTCTGCTAATCTTTGATTCCAATACACCTGGACCAGATCTTTATTTAACTCACTAAAATAGAACTCCTCCAGCTGAATGTTTTTGCATTATTCTTTGTCTTTATACATAACTACTCTAAACGTAATATTGTGATGCCTGTTTGGCAACTATCTGACTTCATTCCCCAGAACACGATCCAGCATTGCTTCCTTCCTCTTAGAGCTGGAAACATACTGATCAAGAAAATCCTTGCCTTTTTGCCCTTTACAGTGTTTCCATCCCACTATATATAAGGATAATTGGAGTCCTCCATTATCACTACTCTAGTTCCTGCATCATTCTGTAATGTGCTTATGGATTAGCTCCTCTATCTCCTTCCCACTATTTGATGGGCTCTAACATGTACCCAGCTTTGTAAAAGCTCCTGTACTGTTTCATAATGCGAACCAAATGGATTGAACCCTTGCTGTATCATCGCTTTCCAGTTCTGTTAAAGTATCTTTGACCAGGGCAGCACAGTGGCACAGTAGTTAGCACTGCTGCCTCATGGCGTTGAGGTCCCAGGTTCGATCCCGGCTCTGAGTCACTGTCCGTGTGGGGTTTGCACATTCTCCCCGTGTTTGCTTGGGTTTCGTCCCCACAACCCAAAAGATGTGCCAGGTAGGTGGATTGGCCACGCTACATTGTCCCTTAATTGGAAAAAAATGAATTGGGTACTCTAAATTTATTTTTTAAAAAGTATCTGACCAATACTGCCAGTCCACCCCTCTTTTGCCCTTTCCCCTATCTTTCCGAATACATTGTAGCAAGAGATGTTATGTGCTTTCCTTTTCTTGTTTGTATCACATCTCTGTTATTATCTGGTTTAGCTCACTCAGCTAAATCGCTGGCTTTTAAAGCAGACCAAGCAGGCCAGCAGCATGGTTTGATTCCCATACCAGCCTCCCCGGACAGGCGCCATAATGTGGCGACCAGGGGCTTTTCACAGTAACTTCATTGAAGCCTACTCGTGACAATAAGCGATTTTCATTTTTTCATTTCATTTCATTATATCACTATCCTATGTGGCTATTTGTGCTTGCCAAACTTAATTATCTTGTCCCATATGGTGTACATCACTGTTTCTCAATCTATGGCTTGCAAAGCCTGTCAAGGTAGGACATGATGATTTCACATTGTGCAAATTTCAAGGAGTTAAGGTGAAAGAAACAATATAATTGGGGAAAACTTAATCAATTGAGGCTGATACTGGAATGCTGGGCCGGTAATCATTTTATCTGACATCATGATCACAGACTAGAGAACAATTAGTTGAACATGTCTCCTTATTGCAATTGTTTAGCAGGATTGGGCTGATTCGAATAGGGAGTTAGCTGCCTTTACAATATGGATAATAATTCTTGAAACTCTTCCATATTTTGTTGTCTTTCTCCTGGTAGAACAGCAGCAGCAAGGCCAGCATTTATTGTCCATCTTTACCTATCCTAAGAAGGTGGTGGTAAGCTAACTTCTTGAACCATTGCATGTGGTGTAGGTACACCCAGGTGTTGTTTAGAGTGGAGTTCCCGGTTTTGATCTATCTACAGTGAAGGACAGCAATATATTTCCATTGAGCGGATCTTGCAGGTGGTGGGGACCCTGTGCATCTACTTCCTTGTTCCTCCAGGTGGTAGAGTTTGCATCTTTTGAGGGTGTTGTTGATGCAGGTGTGGCAAATTGTTGCAGTGCATCTTATAAATGGTGCATCCTGATGGCATTATGTGAGGTGGTGGTGGAAATGAATATTTAAAATTGTGAATGGTGTGCCAAACAAGTGGGCTACTTTGTTCTGGATGGTGTCATGCTTCTTAAGTGTTGTTAGAGCTAGAGCTAGATACGGGCAGCACGGTAGCATGGTGGTTAGCATAAATGCTTCACAGCTCCAGGGTCCCAGGTTTGATTCCCGGCTGGGTCACTGTCTGTGCGGAGTCTTAATGTGTCCTCCCCGTGTGTGCGTGGGTTTCCTCCAGGTGCTCCGGTTTCCTCCCACAGTCCAAAGATGTGCGGGTTAGGTGGATTGGCCATGCTAAATTGCCCGTAGTGTCCTAAAGGTTATGGGGGGGGGTGGGGTGGGTTACGGGTATAGGGTGGATATGTGGGTTTGAGTAGGGTGATCATTGCTCGGCACAACATCAAGGGCCGAAGGGCCTGTTCTGTGCTGTACTGTTCTATGTTCTACTCTTCCAGGCAAATGGAGAATATTCCATCAAACACTTGTCTTGTACATAGTTGACAGGCTTTGGGGAGTCAGGAGCTGAGTTGCTCACCTCAGAATTCCAGTCTCTGACTTACTCTTCTAGACACCGTATTTATATGGCTAGTTTAGTTCAGATTCTGGTCAATGGTAATCCCCAGGATGTCGATAATGGTCCTGATGGAACCCAAATTAAACATTGGTGAGCAGGTTATTGCTGAGTAATTGCTGCTTGATAACATGGTCAATGACACCTTCCATCACTTTGCTGATGATTGAGAGTAGGCTGATAAGTATGGTAATTGGTTAATTCGGAATTGTGCTACTTTTAAAACCAACTAAAGCTGTGCTTAGCCTTGCAAATCTTTTGCAAATTTGATGCATTGATTTAAAAACTTGAGTGATCATATAATGAAACTTGTTGAATGAGTGAGTAAGCACCTTGTAATTTCCTTATCAGGGTTTCTTTAGTCCACCAAATTATACCCCTGGCTTGAGTGAACAAATGGAAACATTCGTGTTGAAAATTGAACTACTCCCATCGCTGAGTATAATCTAAAGACCAACGCAATGTCACATTTTGACAAGAGAGGCTGCCCAATGACTTAATACAATACAGCACTGATCCTTGGTGATCTTTCCTATCTCTCTATCCCTCCTTGAATTCATTGTGAATGCTGGGAAAGGTTGTTTGTATAACATGGACCACTTAGTGAAAACAGAAAATGCTAGAAATACTCGGGTCATACAGCATCTATGGTGAGAGAAACAGAGTTCATGTTTCACGTTGACAATCTTTCATCAAAACTGGGAAACGTTAGCAATGTAGTACCTTTTAAACTAGTGAACGAGAGAAGGGTGGGAAAAAGAATGAAAGGGAATGATCAGGTGGAAGACAGGAGAGATTAAATGATAAAGGAGTTGGTGGTGCATGGCCAAAGGGGGTGGTACTTGGACAAGTAAAGAGACAAAGCATGTGTCTAGGGGGCGCAAATCCCAGAATGATGAAAAGCTGTTATCCGAAAGCAAATGCAAGAAAATAATGAGAGTAAACACAAAACCGGTGAAGAAAATGGAAACAAAATAGGAGCAGAGGTTACAATGTGGAATTGTTGACCTTAATGTTGAATCTGGAAGGCTGTAATGTACATAATTGAAAGATGAGGTGTTGGTCCTGGAGCTTACATTGAGCATTATTGTACCACTGCAGGTAGTAGTGGACAGACAGCAAGGTGGAGAATTATAATGACAGGCCACTGGAAGTTTATGTTCATAGCTGCAGACTCAATGGAGGCAGCCCACAAAGCAGTCACCCAGTCTGTGTATAGCTTTTTCCAATGTAGAGTAGACAGCGTTGTGAGCAGGGAATACAGTATGCTAAATTGAAAGAAGAATTAAAGGTCTGGGGTGGGAATATTTATCCAGCATTGATTCAGTCTGTAGCTAGTATGGGGATTTATAAAGCATGGGTTTCGGACGTATTTCTGCACGATGAGGTTAACATATTGCCAGTCTTCCTCTCCCCCCCCCCCCCCCCCCCCCCCCCCCCTCCTGTCAGGATTTATATTTTGTTTGTGGTTACAAGGGCATCCTATGGCACTTAACATCTAATTGTGCAATTTTGTTAACCGAGCCAATAGGTAGTGTCAAGATCATTGCACTCAACTTCAATGCTTTCTGTGGTTCAAGCAATTTTTTTGTCCAATATCCATGTATCCACTTTACAGCAGGGATCTTGTCTTCATGTCTAGAAAATAGGAGTCAACCTCTGATCCCCCTGCTCCAGGTACATTTTAATGCCTCAGATGCTATTCCGGCAGAAGTCAAAGGTGGGATAATTTTATGATCTGTATCTGTCAGTTACACCTCTTCGTCTAATTTCCTCCCGTCGTCCAAAGATGTGCGTGTTAGGTGAATTGGCCATGCTAAATTGCTCCTTAGTGCCCAAAGGTTGGGGGGGTTATTGGGTTACAGGGATAGGCTGGAGGCTTGGACTTAAGTAGGGTTCTCTTTCAAGGGCCAGTGTAGACTCGATGGGCCAAATGGCCTCCTTCTGCACTGTAAATTCTATGATTCTGTCATTCTCAATTGAGTAATTTAGCAAGTTGCTACAAGCTGTGTTTAGTGGGTGGACTAAGAATAACATTGAATTTATATAGTGCCTTTAATGTAGTGAACAGTCCCAAGGTGCTCAATAGAATTATCAACAAGATTTAACACAAAGCCACAGAAACAGATATTAGGACAGTCATAGCATTTTTACAGCACGGAAGGAAATAAGCCCTTTCGCTGATCATATCCACACTGGCCATCAAGCACCTATCTATTCTAATCCCATTTTCCAGCACTTGGTCCATAGCCTCGCATGTTATGGCATTTCAAGTGCTTATCTAAATACTTATTAAATGTTATCCCCTCTACTACCCTTTCCGGCAATGAATTCGAACCACCCTCTGACAGCTTGGTAACAGGGCTTGATATAAATGAATATCTTAAAGGAGGAGGCAGAGTTAGAGAAGCTGAGAGTTTTAGTGCCTAGACAGTTTCAGGTATGGCCGGCAATGGCAAAACACTGGTTAGGTCCCATCTGAAATATTGCAGCCCACTCTGGGCATCATACTTTAATAAGGAAATTAGGCCACAGAAAAGTGCAGACTGAAATAATACTAATGATTGAAAGGCTTGGGTTACAAGAGTCTAGAGAAACTGAGCGGCTGTTCTTACAGCAGAGGAGATTTGATAGAGGTGTTCAAAAGGTGTTTTAATAGAGCAAGAAAGAAACAGTAGGGTCAGTATTTAGAGAGTAGATTTCAGGTAATTGGGTGACATGGTGGGGGGGGGGGGGGTGGAAATTACAGAGTAAGTGATGATCTGGGATGCAGTGTCTGAAAGAGTGGTGGAAGCAGCTTTAAATCATTTTCAAAATGGAATTGGGAGACAATCAAAGGGATCTGGAGATGATTGAATTATTGACACCTTAAGCAGTATTTTAGCATTGCCAGCTCTCCTTCCCCCCCCCCCCCCCCCTTTTCCTGTCAGGATTTATATTTTGTTTGTGGTTACACGGATGGCAGGCATCGCCTTTAGTATTGCCGGTGTCTTTCAAGCTTGCAGCAGCGAGTGGCTGCAGTGAATATTTCCAATTGTATTGCTTTTTCTTGAGCAGGACATTGTGTGATGCAGATGGCATCATTCTAGCCTGGCTTAGGTTGTGAGGTTTAGCTCCATGTTTACATTGTTTCTTATTTGCCTTACAGTTGACTGGTCATTTAGAAGATATGCTACAGGTAGCCTTCAGTAAGTTCCATGCCTGGCAGTCAAAACGAATGCTGAAAAAGACGTGATGCTGCATTGTTTTGAGATGTTTGGGAGCGAGAGATTGTGTTACCCACAAAGTCCCAGCAGAACATGCTACCAGCTCACCAACCTGCTATGCTGGGCAGGGAGGTGAGAGCCCTGCGACATTGAAGAGACTCAATGTAATTTACAGAGCTGCATATTGGGAGAAAGCAATTCAATAAGATGGACCACTCGGGGGTGACTCTCACCAACTGACCAAAACGGAAGAGAGCTACAGGACGAATTCCTGTCTAACACAGCTTGGGGAGGCAGTGCTTCTTCTGTGCGCAAAGATTCTGTCAAATGATAACTGAGTATATTTAGAAATGGTCTTTCTAGCATAAACATTTTTTCATTTTGGGTACAGTTTTAAACAAGAATGGCACAATGTAAATGTGAAACTTTTTCAAAGTGTAGCCCACTGTTTTTGGATCCTGTTTGTAACTGAGGGGATGGAAGATGTGGATATTTTAAATAAAGAATAAATGTGAAATTAAGTTGAACTTTCTAAATGATGTATCTTTTATGTTAAGAAATGTATTGTAATTATACACAAATTCTGTCACAGTGCACATGCTGATTTTTTTTCACAAAAGAACATGCTGGCCCAATATAACTCCGGCTCCCTGGATCATACACATTATTCTACACTTGGTTTTATACAATGTTTGCCGGTTAGCCGTGCACCTGCATTGTAAGAGTCCTGTTCAAATAGAAAGTTATCTGATTTCATACCTTCCACAAACATACCTAAGATTTTGTCTGAGAATTAATTGTTTGGTCTGCACTGGAGTGCTCCTGTGGGATGCAATAGAGTGCTTAGCTTGGAGTTTGGTGAGTTCAGTGAAGAGGGAAGGAGGTGACCGCTCCATTTTCTACCTTTTCTTGGCCTCCAGCAGCTTGCCTCTTTGCTACAGGGGAAACCCATAATGCAGTGGGAGTTCAGAAAGACAGAGCCCAAAAAGCAGCGGAGAGAGGGAGCCAGGAGTTTACAGATAAAATCTAAAAGTGACGTCCCAGGAGTCCTGTAAGTTGATTGATTGGTAATTAACAGGCCTTTCCGGACATGGCTCAGAGAAGAGAGACGATTGGTAAGTGACAGGTGGGTTATTATATTATATGATACCATATTGTAGAAAATACTTAATATAAAGCTTAAAGTATGGCAGTTGGACCATGTGGCATATGCAGCCTATGGGATGTGGGAAGTTGTGCATACATAAAGTGCCATCAATGACTACGTCTGCAGAAAGTGTCACCAGCTACAGAAACTTAAGCTCTGGGTGCAGAACTCGAGTGGTGTATAGAGTCACTGTGGTGCATCTGTAAGGCTGAGGATTATGTGGACAACATCTTCAGAGAGATGGTCCCACTGCAGCTAAGAAGTACATAGGCAGAGAGGGAATGTGCGACCGCCAGAGTACCTCGAGGAACAGGCAGGTGGGGCAGGAACCCCTGAGGCTATCTCACTCTCTAACCATTCCTATTTTGGATACTGGTGAGCGAGCTGGTTCCTCCCACCACAAAGAATTTGATCCGGAATATACATTATGTACTTGGGAGAAGAAGGAGAACTCCTTCTCCCCTGGTGGGGTGAACTGCCAAGGGTCCACTGCCCCATCTGCTTCATGAATAAGCTGAGTTCTTTTGTCGTGCTTGAGGTCTTTCTGACTGGTACAGAAGGTGAAGTCGCAGTGGATGAGAGATGAGCTGGCAGATGGATACAGAACTGGCTCAGCCATAGAAAACAGGGTAGCAGTAGAAGGTTGCGTTTCTGAATGGATGGCTGTGACTAGTGGTGTTCCTCAGGGATCATGCTGGGGTCTTTGGTGTTTGTAATATATGTGAATGATTTGTAGGAAAATTAGCTGGTTTAATTAGTAAGATTGTGGACGACACAAAGGTTGATGGAATTGCGGATAGCGATGAGAATACAGCGGGACATAGATCGGTTGGAGACTTGGGTGAAGGCAACATTTTGGACTGGAGGGTATGTCGTTGTGGGCGCTGTTATGCGACAACCATAGGTTTGTGCCGGCAGGGCTGGATGTGAGATTTTGGGGCTGGCGGCAGGTGGAGATAGAGTATTTTAGGAACATGTTTGTAGGTGCAAATTTGTGGGGCTGGTGGAGTTGGAAGAATTGTACAAGTTGCCCAAAGGGAATGGCTTTAGGTACCTGCAAGTGAGGGATTTTGTCAAGAGAAAGGTGCTGTCTTTCCTGGGGCTGCCACCGCCGGCATTGCAGGATTGGCTGTTGTAGGAGGATGAAATAGGGGAGGAGAGGGTGTCTGATATATATAGGGAATTGATGGAGAGGAACAGCCCTCTGGTGGAGGGGATCAAGCACAAGCGGGAAAAGGAGCTGGGAGGGGAGGTGCAGGCCAGGACATGGACGGAGGCCTTCCAGAGGGTGAACGCATCCTCGTCGTGTGTGAGGTTAAGCATCATCCAGTTTAAAGTGATGCATAAGGCCCGCATGACGGTGGCAAGGATGAGCACGTTCTTTGCAGGGTTGGAGGATAGGTGTAGACGGTGCGCTGGGGGCCCCGCAAATCACATCCACATGTTCTGGGCATGCCTAAGACTGAGGGGGTACTGGCAGGGGTTTTCTGATGTTATGTCCGAAGTTCTGGGTGTGGGGGTGGCCCAGAGTCCGGAGGTGGCGATATCTGATGTGTCAGAAGACCCGGGGTGAGGGTGGTGATGGGGGGTGGGGGAAGAGACTCATGTGTTGGCTTTTGCCTCCCTGATAGCCTGGAGACGGATTTTGTTGTGTTGGCGGGACTCGGTGCCGCCAAAGGCAGGGGTTTGGGTGCGCGACCGGCAGAATTCCTGAGGTTGGAGAAAACCTAATTTGCTCTGTGGGGGTTGGTAGAGGGGTTCACATGGAGGTGGAAACTGATCATTGATTTCTTCAAAGAGGATTGAGGGGTTGGGGGAGGTTAAGTGAATAAAAATGGGGAAGATGGGATGTGGTGGGGTATCGGTATCGGGAGATTCAGGATCTGTGGTAGTTTGTTTAGGTTGATGTGTTGTTCATCTAATATTTTGTGTGTATATATAAAAAGCCTCGAATAAAAGTATTTTAAAAAAAGATTCTGATTCTATTTTTTTCTATGCTAGTTCCCTCAGAGCGATTTTATCTCTGTAATTAATCTTTTCTGCTTAAGTTGCTCTTTGTGAAACTGCATTGCACTACTTTGCCTGATACAAATTACTTTGTGTGCCACATTACTTTTAATTGTGTATCAGCTGTGGCTCAGTTGGTAGCACACTTTCCTATAAATTACAAGATTCCAGGTTCAAGTCCCACTCCAGGGCAAAGTGCATGCAAATGAAGGCTGATAATCCAGTGCAGCACTGAGGGAGCATTGCACTGTCAGAGATGCTGAATTTCAGACTAAATGTTAATCTGAGGTCCCATTTGCCTGCTTGGGTGGAAGTCTGAAATCTCATGGCACTATTTCAAAGAAGAACAAGGAAGTTATCTCTGGTGTCCTGATCAATATTTTTCCCTCAAGCAACATTACAAGAAAGCAGATGATCTAGTGATTATCAAATTGTGGGGATTTGCTGAGCATATGTTAGCTGCTGCGCTTCCTACATTACGACACTATCTACACTTCAAAATGTGCTTCATTGGCTGTAAAATGCTTTGAGACATCCAGTGGTTATGTAAAGCACTATATAAATGCACGTCTTTCTTTTTATTTACTGCGGACATCAAGCTCTTTCAACTCCAATTTGTATTCATTCATTCATGGGCTCTGGGCGTCACTGGCTAGGCTAGCATTTTATTGCCCATCCCTAACTGCCCTTAAGAAAGTAATGGTGAGCTGCCTTCTCGAACCGCTTCAGTCCCTATCATTTAGGTACACCCACTGTGCTGTTCGGGAGGGAGTTCCAAAGTTATGACGCAGCGACAATAAAAGAACGGTGATATATTTTCAAGTCAGGGTGGTGAGTGACTTGGAGGGGAACATCCAGGTGGTGGTGTTCCCAGGTATCTGCTGCCTTGTCTTTCCAGTTGGTCGCATTTGTGGGGTTTGGAAGGTGCTGTTTAAGGAGCTTGAGTTCTGCAATGCATCTTGTAGATGGTACACATTGCTGTGACTGTGCGGTGGAGGGAATGAATGTTTGTGTGTAGGGTGCCAATCAAGCGGGCTATTTTGTTCCTAATGGTTTCGATCTTGAGTGTTGGTGGAGCTGCACTCATCCAGGAAAATGGAGAATATTCCATCACACTCCTTACTTGTAACTTGACAGGCTTTGAGGAGTCAGGAGGTGAGATAATCATTACAGGATTCCTAGCCTCTGACCTGCTTTTGTAGTCATAGTGTTTATCTGGCTAGTATTACAACCCCCAACTGTGGCTAGGATACTGGACTGAAAACTCCAGTATTGTATTTTATTTTTTAAGACCAACTCCAGTATTGTATTTTATTTTTTAAGACCGTGTGGAAAGATCGCTTTGCTCCAGGAATTATTGCATGAAGAAATAGGGCTTGGTTATTTTAATACAAAACTTTTTTGTAATTACAACATTAAACTTTTTAACTTCAAACCCAAAATGAGCCACTTACATGTACCTTAAAATTACTATTCAATTTTCCACTGAACAACAAGAAAATACACATACAGCTCTCAATCCACCTTAAACAAGCAAGGCCTAAAGTGATACTTGCATTACAAATCAGATTCTGGCTCTTGTGAGAACCCTGTCATACTCTATCTGAAGGTCTTCAAGTTGCTGCTTCACTTGATCTGTTTAAGTCTTTCCCTTGCCTCCAGACAGACTGCTCTGTTTTTAACGATTATCACTGTTTAAGCGATCTCACTGGGAAAGAAATCTGACTCTGGTCACACAAGAAAAACAAGAATTGCCAGATCAAACTTCACTTCCAAAAATTTTTCTCCAAAAAACCCTGGGCTGATTCTCCAATTCTGGGGCTATGACCCACGCCAGTGTGGGAACGATGGCATTTTACGGCAGAAAGACCGCAAAACGGCCACTGAATTCCCCAATTTGTTGGGAGCTAGCAGGACGGCAGTGTAGAACGACGGCATCGCTGACCGGAGAATCCAGCCCCCTGTCTCTCTAACAGCTTTCTCAAAACTGCATCTCTTTACAGCTTCTCAAAGAAAAACATTGGACCGAATTCTCCGCCATCGGAATTCTCTGTTTTCCCGACAGCGTGGGGCTACCCCATAATGGGAAACCCCGTTGACCAGCTGGCGAAACGGAGAATCCCAATGCTGTGCCGCACAACGGAAAATCCCGCCCATTATCTCTGCAGGCTTTTAACCCTTAAATTGCCACTACATTTATAATCTAATTTCTTAAAATCTTCCAATCATAACACTAGTCCAGTTTCTGGTCAGGATGTTTATGGTAGGTAATTCAGCGATTGTAATTCCATTGAATGTCAAGGGGCAATGATTAGATTCTCTCTTGTATGCGATGTTGGCTGGCAGTTGTCTGTCGCGAATGTTATTTGTCAGCCTGGATAGTGTCCAGGTCTTGCTGCATTTGGAAATGAACTGCTTCAGTGTCTGAGAAGTCATGAATGGTGCTGAACATAGTGCAGTCATCAGAGAATATTTTCACTTCTGACCTTATGATGGAAGGGATGTCATTGATGAAGCAGCTGATGTTGGTTGGGCCTGGGATAGTACCCTGAGGAACTCCTGCATTAGTGTCCTCAAACTGAGATGATTGACTTCCAACAACTACAACATTTTCCTGTGTTTCAGGTATGACTCCAACTCCAGGGGAGCATTTTCCCCCTTATCTCCATTGATTCCAGTTTTGCTATATTCGGTCATACGCTATAATAATGTCAAAGACAATCACTCTCAACTCACCTCTGGAGTTCAGCTCTTTTGTCCATGTTTGAACTAATGTAATAAGGTCAGGTGAACTTGGTGGAACTCAAACTGAACATCAGTGAGCGGTTTATTGCAAAGCAAATGTCGCTTGATAGCACTGTTGGTGACCCCTTCCACCACTTTACTGATGATTGAGTGCAGACTGATTATGGTGCCTTGATCTTTATTCAGTGTCAATTCCCTTTAATGATCTTTCCAGATCCCAAATCATGCCGTGTCTATTATTGTTTGTACATTGAGAAAAAATCCTATATTGAAGTTACTGTACAATTTCATTCTAGTATATTTGGAGAATATGTCAGCACATTCCCGTACAGCCGCTCCGAACAGGCGCCAGAATGTGGCGACTAGGGGCTTTTCACAGTAACTTCATTTGAAGCCTACTTGTGACAATAAGTGATTTTCATTTCATTTCATTTCATTGAAACAATTGGCATGAGGGAAAGAAAGGAATACAGGTAGAACTTGCTTTTATATAGTGTGTTTAACATTTTCAGGTTGTGCCAAAGTATTTCACAACCATTGAAATACTTTTTGTAGTTAATGTCATACACAAGTCGCCAGCTAATTTTCATAAGTATGCTTTCACAAACAGAAAACATTATTGTTAAGTACTTTGAGGCAGTCCAAGGATAATGAAGCATGAATGAGAATTGCTATCTTCCTTTATTACTAACTCTTTTGTGGCATTGCTCATGGGGAGTCAGAGGAGATGCAGTTTTATAGTAGGGGACTTATTCCTTGGTTTAACATCAGAGATCAGACATTCCACGGTAACATAGTGGTTAGCACTGTTGCTTCACAGAGCCAGGGACACGGGTTCGATTCCCGGCTTTGGTCACTATCTGTGCGGAGTCCCCACATTCTCTCCAAGGCTGCGTGGGTTTCCTCTGGGTGCTCTGGTTTCCTCCCACAAGTCTCGAAAGACGTGCTTGTGGAGTGAATTGGACATTTTGAATTCTCCCTGTGTCCCTGAACAAGTGCCGGAGTGTGGCGACTAGGGGATTTTCACAGTAACTTCTTTGCAGTGTTAATGTAAGCCTACTTATGACACTAATAAAATGATTATTAATTGGTACTCTTGGATTATACTAATGTTTTAGGAGTTGAATTTGCAAGTGTGCATGCCATTCTGTGAACGATAAATGGGTGGATGTAATCTTTAAATTTTTCTTTTGTTTCTATAATTTAAAAGGGTCAGATATACAGCCGGTTGAGGCCAGTATTTGGGGTATATAACAGGATTAGATTCAGGGTTCAAGTTTTGCAATACTGGGATGCTGACCTGAGCTTTGGTAGCATTGGAAAACTGGACCTGTAAGAGCTGGACTCTGACATCCCTTTAATTGACATCCATATTTACTGCCCTAGTAAATGATTTGCCAGGACACTGGTCCGAAATCAGTCTATATTGCAGTCATCGGAATGGGACAGCTCTGCCTTTCACTGGTGCCAGCACCCCATAAATACAAACCCCTGCCTCTCCCTCCACTCTTACAGTCATGGTCGTACATTTAACCTTCTGATCTGTAGGTCGGCCCCTAGGCTGGGCCTGCCCCAGCTGCAAGGCCGGGCCCCCAGGGGCGGGGCCTGGCTGGGGAAGTCCGCGGATTGGGGCGGGCCTTAAATCGGGTTTGAGTGGCCGCTCAGAGTCAGGAGGTTCGGCAGTGATGAGCGGTCCGGTCGGAGTCAGGAGGCTCGGGGTGATTTGCGGCCCTCTTTCAGGTAGAAGCGGCCTTGGGGCCGGTATAGTTGGGCCGGGAGGTGGTCACCGTGCCTGGCTCGGTAGGAACCCTCCCGGGGAAGTTGTGCCTGTTTGCCGGACCCGCGGCCTTTTCATCACCCCCCACCCCACCCCAAAATCTGTCCCACCCCCACATCCCAACCGCCAGCACCAGGCGTCTGCCCATCCCTCCTTGTTCCCAGGTATCCGTCCCGCTGCCAGGTACCCGCCCCCCTTCTCCCGCTGCCAGGTACCCGCCCCCCTTCTCCCGCTGCCAGGTACCCGCCCCCCTTCTCCAGCTGCCAGGTACCCGCCCCCCTTCTGCCGCTGCCAGGTGTCCGCCCCCCTGCTCCCGCTGCCAGGTACCCGCCCCCCTGCTCCCGCTGCTAGGTGTCCGCCCCCCTTCTCCAGCTGCCAGGTACCCGCCCCCCTGCTCCCGCTGCCAGGTGTCCACCCCCCTGCTCCCGCTGCCAGGTGTCCGCCCCCCTTCTCCCGCTGCCAGGTGTCCGCCCCCCTGCTCCAGGTGTCCACCACCCTGCTCCCACTGCCAGGTGTCCGCCCCCCTGCTCCCGCTGCCAGGTGACCGCCCCCCTGCTCCCGCTGCCAGGTGTCCGCCCCCCTGCTCCCGCTGCCAGGTGTCCGCCCCCCTGCTCCAGGTGTCCGCCCCCCTGCTCCCGCTGCCAGGTGTCCGCCCCCCTGCTCCCGCTGCCAGGTGTCCGCCCCCCTGCTCCCGCTGCCAGGTGTCCGCTCCCGCTGCCAGGTGTCCGCCCCCCTGCTCCCGCTGCCAGGTGTCCGCCCCCCTGCTCTCGCTGCCAGGTGTCCGCCCCCCTGCTCCCGCTGCCAGGTGTCCGCCCCCCTGCTCCCGCTGCCAGGTGTCCGCCCCCCTGCTCCCGCTGCCAGGTGTCCGCCCCCCTGCTCCCGCTGCCAGGTGTCCGCCCCCCTGCTCCCGCTGCCAGGTGTCCGCCCCCCTGCTCCCGCTGCCAGGTGTCCACCCCCCTGCTCCAGGTGTCGGTCCCGCTGCCAGGTGTCGGTCCCGCTGCCAGGTGTTGTCCCCCCAGCTCCAGGTGTCCATCCCCCTGCTCCCGCTGCCAGGTGCCGGCCCCCCTGCTCCCGCTGCCAGGTGTCCGTCCTGCTCCACAAAGTGCCAGGTGTCCGTCCCTTTTCCCCCTCCTCCTGATGTCTGGTGACCATCCTCCTGCTCCCGGTGACAGGTGACCGTCCTCCTGCTCCTGGTGCCAGGTGTCCATCCCCCTCCTCCTGCTCCCAGTGCCAGGTGGGCGCCCACTGTGTCTGGCATGTGGCCCATCCCCTCGTACCAGCTAACGTCCCCCCACCCTTCTCTTATACCTGCTGTTCCCATCTGCTCCCCATTCCCAGGTGGGAATCCCAACCCTCTACATTTACCCTGGGTGTGTGTGTCTGTGCAGTCACCAGCTGTCAGATATTCCTTTAGCTCCTCCCTTGTAATATATCCAACCTAATCACTGTGGGATATCCGGCCTTCTTAACTCTCAGTGGATATTCCACTCTCTCCTTCACCAGCGGTGGGATTTAATTTCTCTTTGTTCAACTGTCAGCCATCCCATTCTTGGTCATTGATTTTGGGGTATATCCAGGCTTGAAATTGACTTGTAATATTATATATCATCATGCTCACTTACTCTCCCTCTGCTGCAATGTGTATCATATTTTGCCACTCTTCCTGTCTATGTGGTTATTGTGATTGTTCCCACACTGTGCTTGTTGGTTTTTAATTTTGTCTGACGATGGGTATTATTATTTCCCTTTTAGCTGGTGTGCTTGGTTGGTGTTAGCTGCATTTGCCAATTTGGTTTATTAAAACTTCTGCTGGTTCATTGGACACCTTGGGGCAATGTTGGATCAGCTGCTGGGGGCCTGCATAGGACTGGTTTTATAGTAAGAAGTCTTACAACACCAGGTTAAAGTCCAACAGGTTTGTTTCAAACACGAGCTTTCGGAGCGCAGCTTCTTCCTCAGGTGAATGGAGAGGTATGTTCCAGAAACATTTATATAGACAAAGTCAGAGATGCTGGACAATGCTTGGAATGCGAGCATTTGCAGGTAATCAAATCATTACAGATCCAGGGAGAGGGATAATCACAGGTTAAAGAGATGTGAATTGTCTCATGCCAGAACAGTTGGTAGGATTTTGCAAGTCCAGGCCAGATGGTGGGGGGTGGATGTAATGCGACATGAATCCAAGATCCCTGTTGAGGCCGCACTCATGCGTGTGGAACTTAGCTATAAGTCCAAGCATTGTCCAGCATCTCTGACTTTGTCTATATAAATGTTTCTGGAACATACCTCTCCATTCACCTGAGGAAGGAGCTGCGTTCCGAAAGCTCGTGTTTGAAACAAACCTGTTGGACTTTAACCTGGTGTTGTAAGACTTCTTACTGTGCTCACCCCAGTCCAACGGCGGCATCTCCACATCATGTGTTATTTTATGTTAGTCAGTTTTTACAGTGCGATAATATTTAACACCCATCTCATTGCAAAGCTGTGAGGATGCAAGCTGTGTAACCAGTATGAGGAAGAAAATGGATGTCACATGCAGCTGCTGTAGAAGCCAAAATTAGTCTCAAAAGGGCTTTTCACATCTACCAATTACTCTTCTAAAATGAGAATCATAAGACCCTGTTACCCAGAACCTCAAGTCACATGAATATGGCAGACAAGGAAGGGCAGTTGGTCCCAAAACATATTCCATACAATGATGCTTCAACTGAGCATCAGCATTCCAATGTGATCCCCCCTTTCCTTTCAATGTAAAAGGACAGCATTTTTAAAAAATGCCAATATATGCCATAGGCTCTGAAGTAGGCTGCTCTGCCGTTCAACACGATCATGACTGAATTGATATGATAATCCTCAACTCCACTTTACCGCCTTAACGTTAGAGAGGAGAAGGCTGAGAGGTGACTTAATAGAGACATATAAGATAGTCAGAGGGTTAGATAGGGTGGACAGTGAGAGTCTCTTTCCTCGGATGGTGATAACCAACACGAGGGGACATAGCTTTAAATTGAGGGGTGGTAGATATAGGACAGATGTCCGAGGCAGTTTCTTTACTCGGAGAGTAGTAGGGGTGTGGAACGCCCTGCCTGCAACAGTAGTAGACTCGCCAACTTTAAGGGCATTTAAGTGGTCACTGGATAGACATATGGATGAAAATGGAATAGTGTAGGTCAGATAGGGTTCAGATGGTTTCACAGGTCGGCGCAACATCGAGGGCCGAAGGGCCCGTACTGCGCTGGAATGTTCTATGTTCTAACCCTTGATTCCCTTATTTAGTAAAAATCTGCCTATCTCAGCCTTGTGTACACTGAAAAACCCAGCCTCCACAACATTCTGTGGTAAAGAATTCCACGGATTCACTACTCTCATCTCTGACTTAAATGGGTAGATTTAATTTTACCCTAATCGGAGATTATACCATCTGGTCCTACACCTTCCCACAAGGGGCAACCTCCTCTCAGCATGTCAAACCCCCTGAGAATCCTTTATGTCACAATAAGGTTACCAGTCATTCTTCTAAACTCCAATGAGTACAGCTCAACCTGTGGTTAGCACTGTAGCTTCACAGCTCCAGGTTCGATTCCCGCCTGGTCACTATCTGTACGGAGTCTGCACATTCTCCCTGTGTCTGTGTGGGTTTCCTCCCACAAGTCTCGAAAGACGTGCTGTTAGGTAATTTGGACATTCTGAATTCTCCCTGTGTACCCGAACAGGCGGCGGAATGTGGCGACTAGGTTTTTCACAGTAACCTCATTGCAATGTAAGCCTACTTGTGGCAATAAAGATTATTATTATAATACCTACTCAATCTATCCTCGTGAGAAAATGGGCGGCACGGTAGCATTGTGGATAGCACAATTGCTTCACAGCTCCAGGGTCCCAGGTTCGATTCCGGCTTGGGTCACTGTCTATGCGGAGTCTGCACATCCTCCCCGTGTGTGCGGGATTTCCTCCGGGTGCTCCGGTTTCCTCCCACAGTCCAAAGATGCACAGGTTAGGTGGATTGGCCATGATAAATTGCCCTTAGTGTCCAAAATTGCTCTTAGTGTTGGGTGGGGTTACTGGGTTATGGGGATAGGGTGGAGGTGTGGACCTTGGGTAGGATGCTCTTTCCAAGAGCCGGTGCAGACACGATGGGCCGAATGGCCTCCTTCTGCACTGTAAATTCTATGAAAAATCCCTCCATACCCAGGATCAACCTAGTGAACCTTCTCTGGACTGCCTCCAATTCCAGTATATCTTTCCTTAGATAAGGGGACCCAAAACTGTTCACAGTATTCCAGGTGTGGTCTAACTAGTGCAGGGGTGGGCAAACTTTTCCGTGCAAGGGCCACATTCAGAAATTCACAATTTTAAAGGGCCGCATAGTAAATTAATAGTCCCGGTTGTAACCAATTAGCGTGCGGCATATACCTCAGCGCTTCCCCCGGCGGCATCCTGCCTTTAGCCCTCTTTTTCTCTACTTTTCAAAAATGGCGCTTCACCCGGTTATGATTCTGGGCGCCTCATATAGAACATAGAACAGTACAGCACAGAACAGGCCCTTCGGCCCTCGATGTTGTGCCGAGCAATGATCACCCTACTCAAGTCAACGTATCCACCCTATACCAGTAACTCAACAGCCCCCCCAATTAACCTTATTTTAAAAAAAAAAAATTTTTTTTAATTAAAAAATTAAAAAAAAAAAAAAAAATTTTTTTTTTTTTTACGACTTTATCTTGGTGGGCCGCGGCCCGCGGGCCATAGTTTGCCCACCCCTGAACTAGTCCCTTGTACAATTTTTGTAAGACTTCCCAGTTTCTATACTCCACCATACCCTTTCAAATAAGGCCAACTTTGCATTTGCCTTCCCTCTTACTTGCTGAACCTACATGCTAGCTTTTTGTGATTTATGCACAAGGACCCCCCAAATCCCTCAGTGCTGCAGCTTGCTGTAGTCTTTCTCTATTTAAATAATATTCAGCTCCTTGATTCTTCCTCCCAAGGTACATAACTTCACATTGTCCTATATTATTTTCTATCTGCCAAGTTTTTGCCCTGTACTCAACCTGTCTATTTCCCTCTGTAGACTATTTTTGTGTCATCCTCACCACTTTACCTTCCCATCTATTTTTGTGTCATCTGCAAAATATATATTGTGAATAATTGTGGGACAAATTAAATAATTTAGGGTAAAATTAAATCTGGAATTTCCTCTCTAATCCCGAGGCTGATCAAAGCGGCTCCAGGAGTTTTGCTTATATACTCCTTTTTACATGCTGTGAAAGCACTAAATATAGGAAATATCTAGCTGTTTGTTGAATGTGTGCACCAGATTAGCACTTGCTGCACAAACTGGCAACTTGTTCCAAAGGTCAAGAATGACCCCCTGGAAAACAAACTCCAAAACATCTCATCTATTCTATGTTTACAAAACTTAGTATGGGCACCACAGTTGACCTGTTTACGTCATTGTCATCCTCACAAGACTTATCAATGCTATGCTTATTTTATCTATACTCTCACAGCACTGATCATGAGCCTTTAGACTCGAGATTTATTATACCCAAGTTTCTTTCCGACTCCGACTTTTGTTCAGAGCCCTGCATAGTATTCTTGGTGTTAGCCCTATACATGTGCGTAACACTACATTTATCGATTTTAAATGCCACCTGCCAGATGTGGCTCCAGATATGTGCCGCCACATCTGGATCTGATTTTAGCCTTTTTCACAGAAGAATTGCTGATGGGTGATATTCACAACACTTTCATGCAGGTGATTAATAAAGATTGTGAAGAGCAGTAGAACTGACATTGATCCCTTTAGGGCTCCACTAATGACTACACACACAACTACGGCCAATAATAACAATTTTCTACTTCGGAGAACGTAAATAATTCCTTATTCAATACAAGATCAGCCTGCCATTCCACAAAATTCCACCTTATTAAATAGGATATTAAAGCTGGGAATCTAAATTTGGATGTATCTGATCCATACCTGACTGCTTTGTCAATGATGCTGGGGTTCGACATTCCAAGCTCCTGTTGCATTCCCTGTGCTCCAACTGCATTCACTGCGTGTTATTTTAACTTTTGCCAATAATGTAACTTTATGGAAAGGTGGGGAATTGTGCAATTGGTGACCAGTTCAACATCACTTGGTTGACACTGAAACCAAAAATTGAAAGTACATGAATACTGATGTCTGAATCGGCAAAATTTATCTCTGCACACATACCAGGATAGTGAGTGCTCTGTTCTTGCAAGCCCTATTGCATGGGCATGCCTGCCTGTAGCTGCTACCAGGGGTGTTGCTGTCATTGAATGTCACACTGCTCTGTGACTTTCCATGACTATGGAGCTTATACAGTCCCAGACTCGTCATAGGTGCCTGGCCATGTGCCTTACTAAGCATCACAACTTGGGTGTACCACACAGTTCACTGGTCTCCCCCTTTTGAGCCATTATTCTACTAATTTGCTCAGATTTTCTTCCTCTTCTGCCGTTTCCATTTGTTGTGCACTTCAAAGATGCGTCCCTGCACAACACCAGCCAAAGCTGATGGGCCCCTTGCTTAGGTTTTGCACAATTGCTGAGTTGAGATCCAGGTTATGGCTGCTGGTGTGCAGAACTAGCAACGTAAGAGTTGGAGAGTTATGAGACACCAATTTTCCCTACTCACACCCCTTCTGATTTGGGTGTCTAGCAGGGGACTAACGGCACTAGCCATCTCAAATATCACCCATATACCCTTTCCCTGGGACATGAGTATTTATGTGCTTGTGATTGGAAGTTGTAGGTTTATCGATTTGTATACTCCTGACTGGGAATGGGGTGCTATTCCTTTCCAGTTTGGGAGCTGGGGCGAATGCCATTCATGCCCTCCTTCAATTTTGCTACTTTCTCTGTGAGCATGAGCGAGCAATAGCAATTTTTGCACATTTTGAAACAATCATGTCTGACATATTGTAAAATTGCATTATTCTGGAGACGGAGTAGATGTTCTGACTAAAGTCAAATTGGTTACAAGTTATTGTGTCTGTTTACTATCCACAGTATGAACATGAAGTATCCATAAGAGACTGTGAACAAGATTGCAGAGGTTGTAAATCGTATCTTTTGCCAGTTTTGTTACTTCCAATTTTTGTGCACCGTTGCCATGTCACTGCCAATGATCCCAGAGTCATGTACCCATGTCCTGGCTGAGCTGGACTCACTGGATCCCCTATTATCTGCTCTCCGGTTAGATTCAAGCAGATTGAAGGTGAGTGAGAGAAGGACACCGTCCTCCCATTAAATGAAAGGGCTGATGTTTTATATTTTCATGGGACGGAAATTGGTGATTATGTCGATCTAGGTTGAAGCTGTGTTTTACTGATCAGATTGTTGGGTAATGCAGTGATCTGTTTTGTGTTGCTAAAGCTCTGGGTTTTTGTCACGAGTGACTGTCAGGAAAAATGGGAATTGTTGCGGCAGCATTTCATATCAACTCCACAGGTGCAATAGTTTGCAACTACCTTTAGATCCGATACTCTGGGTCCGTGAAATAATTCACCTGCAGTGACAGCAAAGTAGCAAAGTGCTCTTCTTACAGATAAAGATGAGTCTGTACCCCTCTGTAGAAGTAGAAGGGTGGGATGCTGAACTGAACACACTAATTGCTATTGGTGCTCATGAATCTTGCAGCCTCCTTTTACAAGTAAAGGTATGGAGTGTACCATACTCCCCCTGTAAAAGATTGTGATATGGAAAGGAGAGAAAACGGGTCCATTTTCTGATTGGTGAGATGTGACAGGTGGTAACTCCGAATGACCTGTCCTGGGGCATGAGCTCATCATCATTTATATTATAAATGCTTATGTCTCTTAATGCTTTTAAGTTTATATATCCATTATTGCAGGTGACTCTTAAGTTAGGTGATACAAAAGTTGCAGGAATGGGAGTAGCAAGTTATGGTGGAATGTAGGCAAGTTAATGAGCAAAACTGGCAGATGTCTGGAAGTTTGAAGTTATCCATTTTGAATCTGAAAAGACGATTAGAATATTAATTGGGGAGCTGGGGGTCAACAGGATTTGGGAGTCTGTGTACATGGATCACTAAAAGCTAGTGCAGAGGTATAAATAATCAAAAAGGCAAAAGAAATCTGTGCCTTTATCTCAATGGGACTTGCATACAAAGCGATGAACATAATGCTTCAGTTGTACAGAGCCCTGGTCACATTCCATACGAAATAGGAGCACAAGTTAGGCCATTTGGCCTTGTGAGCCTTCTCCACCATTCAATAAGATCATGGACGATCTGGTTGTTTCGAGTTCCACATGTCCATCTACCCCCGACAACCTTAGTTTCTTGATTGATAAGGGAATCAACCTACTCCAGCCTCAAAAATATCTATCTCCACAGCCTTTTGAGGCCGAGAGTTCCAAAGTCGCACAACCCTCAGAGAGAAGACATTTCTCCTATAAGGACAACGCCTAATTTTAAAACAGTTCCCCCTAATTTTGGACACACACAAGAGGAAATATCCTTTCCACATCTACCTTTTCAAGAGCATTCAGAATCTTATATACTTCAATCAAGTAACTCCTAGAATCATAGAATTTATAGTGCAGATGGAGACCAATAGAATTTATAGTGCAGAAGGAGACTATTTGGCCATCAAGTCTGCACCGGTCCTTGGAAAGAGCACCCTATTTAAGCGCTTGCCGCCACCCTATGCCAGTAACCCCACCTAACGTTTCTGGACATTATGGGCAATTTAACATGGTCAATCCACCTAACCTGCACATCTTTGGACTGTGGGAGTGTTTCCTGTGGGAGTGCGCCATGTTTCCTGCGTGGAGGAAACCCATGCAGACACGGGGAGAAAGTGATTCTCCAGGTCTTTCACCTTCTCCCTCAGCCTCTTCTGGCTTTTCCGCATCACTCCCAGCTCCGTTGCCAACGAGGCCATCTGCTCCTCATACTCCCCCACCACCTCCTCCACTCTCTGGATCACCCTGCCCTGGGACCCCGTCCTCTGCTCCACTCGCTTAATCCCAGATCTCAGCACCTCCACCACCTTGGCCAGGCTTTCCAGGGCCTCTTTCCCTTGCTGCTGGAACTTGTTCTTCAAGAACTCCGAGCACTGGGCGGGCAGCGCACCCCTCTGCCATCTTTACTGTGGCGCGCCATCAAAACGCTCCTGCTCCAACTTTCTTTCTTTCTCATGGCGCTCCTTGTCCGCTGATCCATACACCAGAGGAGTATTATCCTCGCTAGGCACTCCTGCACCTTTTGCTCTCAAGTACTACACCCATCGAGCGGGTAAAGACCGAAAAAAACCCTCTTGAGCTGGAGCCACCAAATGTGCGCCCACTCAATCCATGGCCGCCACTGGGTCATCTCTTTAGAATTTTTTATTATCGAAGAATATACTTATTCTGGGTATTCTGAAATATCCCCTTAAATGTCAACCACTGCTTCTTTGTTGACCAACCCCCTAGCCTAGTATCCTAGTTCACTTTAGCTAGCTCAGCTTTTATGCCCACATAGTCACCCTTATTTAAGTTTAATATACTAGTTTTAGACCCACTCTTCTCCCTTTCAAACTGGATATAAAATTCAATCATATAATGGCCATTGTTACCCAAGAATTTCTTTATTCTGAGGTCATTTGTTTATCCAGTCACATTATACAATAGCAAGTCTATTATGAACTGCTCTCTGGCTGGCTCCAGACATATTGTTCTAGGGGACTATCTCAAAAGCATTCTATGGACTCCTCATCCAGGCTATCACTGCCAGAGGATCTCACTGCCAGTTAATTTTTCCAGTTTATGTGTAGATTAGTCACCCATGATGATTGCTGTCCCTTTATCACAAGCACCTATATTATTTCTTATATACTTTGTCCGACATTGTGGTTATTTTTAGGGGGCCTGTGGACCATTCCGCCTACAATTCCATCCTGAATACAGAATTCAATTGGGCATGGATATCAGGAAAGATATATTGGGCTCTGTATTCCCTGTGTTCCCGTTCATTCATAAGAATGTTACCAAGCTTAAAAGATTAGAATTTAAGGGCAGGCCACGTAAATTTTGTTTCATTTCCTTGAGTTTAGAAGGTGATCTGATTGCGGTAATTAGAATATCAAGAGAATTAATAGGATTGCTGTGTTGAAATCATTTCTTTAAATGGGGGATTTCACAGCAAAATAACGTAATCCTAATCTTAAAACAGAGTAAAACCATTTAGAAGTAAGATCAGGATGCTTTTATAATCTTTATTGTCACAAATAGGCTTACAATAACACTGCAATGAAGCTACTGTGAAAAGCCCCTAGTTCCCACATTCTGGCGTCTGTTTCGGATACACAGAGGGAGAATTCAGAATGTCCAAATTACCTTGCAGCACGTCTTTCCGGACTTTTGTGGTGGTTTTAGGGGGGGTGTGGGGGGGGCTGGAGCACCGGAGGAACACCACGCAGACAGGGAGAACGTGCAGACTCCACACAGACAGTGACCCAAGTGGGAATTGAACCTGGGACTCTGGCGCTGTGAAGCAACATTGCTAACCACTGTGCTACTGTGCCACTGTGCCGCCCATCAAACTGATGGAAACTGGTTATAGACAGGATAGGTTTCCAAGAGTAAGTGGAGTGAGATTCTAATAGGGATCAGTTGGGAAGGGAGGGGGGTGGAAAGTGGAACGGTGACTTTGACATTGTGATGTGGAAATATTAAAATGTGGGTTTGACGAATCCTGTCTTTTCTCAGTGTACATGTTTGTCGGTGTGTCGGAAATGGCTGGCACTGGGCAGCTCCGCGGGTGGACTCCATCTCATTCAGAAAGAAGGCTGGAAACAGAGAGTCATGTTAACACACAAGGTGAGGACTGGAAAAGGTTGAACATTAAAAGCCTGTTGCACGGTCCTATTTTCTTAGGATATTGTATATGAGACACCAAATGCAAAAAATATTGAATGTTTGTGGATAATCTTGTAGAATACATTCCAACACTGCAAAGGCAAACTGGAATAATAGAACACTGAAGTATCTCATAGTTTGGTAACACTTGCATCGTTTTTACTGCTCTGATAGATTATTTATTAAAGGCAGTGCAGAGCTGTGCAGTTCTGGTTCTCAGTTTTTACTGCATTTGCTTGTTTTAAGGCCAGCAGTAGGGCCACTACAACTATCCTTGATCAATTAAAGAAACTAGTCTTCTTGCTCTTTGACACCGTGATGACTTCTGCTAGAAAATATTTTCTTGCATATGTAGGAAGACGTTATCAGACTGTAATGACCTCCATGGTTAAATAACCTGCCAATGTTCATTGTCTAGGTTCAAACATGAAGAATGGTTGCAGGTGAACTACTGTGACTATACTGTATCCCAACAAGTACGCATCAGGGTCAGAGCTTGTGCTCTCCTTTAAATATAGAAAACCAAAACTTCACTGTGGTCTGAGCAGATAATCTGGACTGATACTTCAGTGCAGTATCAAGACAGTGCTGTATTTCTGGAACTGTATTTTTGATGAGATGTTAAACTAAGAGCGAACCTGCTGAACGTCAAAGATTGATATTATTCAAAGAGTAAGGATTAGTATCCTGGTTAACATTCTTTCCTCAACTAAGTGGTGATTTAATTTATTTATCATTTGAGGAATCTTGCTGTGAGCAAATTGCCCACTGCGTTTGCGTGCTAAGCAGCAGTAACTGTTCAAAAGTGGTTAGTTTGAGCATTGAAGGGTTGATAAACTGCTATACAAACACAAGGTCATTCTTTCAAACAGGAGAAAAAAATGTGGCAAGTAAGAAAAATTACACCGGACTAGTTTGTAAATTTAGACCTTTCTTCAACTCTACCATTCTATTGACTTGGCCCGGCCTAAGGATTAGTTCTTGAGCAAAAAGTATTTTATGTTGATGTAGGTTCTGCTGTGTGTTCCTCTTTTCACCTTTCCCACTGCCTTAAGCAGCACTTTTACTCTGTCTACTGGAGAGCTACATGAGGGGTCAGTAGAGAAAACCAAATAATACAAATGCTTAAGGAAAGGTGAGGGCTTTTGAGAAGCTCTACATTGGCATCTGAATAATGTGGATGAATAATAAATCGTTTGTCATTCAGGAAGGCGCTCTCACTCACGTTGCTTGCTGTCAGCATGATGAGGACTATGTTGCTGTAGCAACTAGGTACGTATACTCAGTTTGACATTCTTCCTGTAGCCATCTTCATTACTTTACACTTTTATTTTCTTTACCCACTTTTTCAATCTAGATTTATTTTTCTTCCATATTTTTAGAGCACTTTCTTTTTATAAACATAAAGTGCCCAATTTTTTTCCAATTAAGGGGTAATTTAGCATGGCCAATCCACCCACCCTGTGCATCCTTGGGTTGTGGGGCAAGACCCACGCAGACAGGGAGAATGTGCAAAATCCACACGGACAGTGATCCAGAGGCTGGGATTGAACCTGGGTCCTTGGCGCCATGAGGCAGCAGTACTACCTACCATGCCTTCCCTTTCTTTCACTTTTGAAGGTGAGCCCTAGTTCCCCATGTCCAAGAAAGAATTTTAAGTTGCTTAACTGATATCCAGCTAAAATTTATAGCATGCCCAAGTAATCATTTTAGATTATATTTATTAAAAAAATTTTTTTTTTCTTAATTTAAAGTACCCAGTTCCTTTTTTTTCCAATCAAGGGGCAACCTAGCGTGGCCAATTGACCTACCCTGCATATCTTTGGGTTGTGGGGGTGAAACCCACGCAGACCCGGGGAGAACGTGCAAACTCCACATTGACAGTGACCCAGGGCTGGGATTCGAACCCGGGTCCTCAGCGTCGCAGTCCCAGTGCTAACCACTGCGCCACATGCCGCCCTTTTTAATTGAGAAATAACTACATTTACAGTGCTTGGATATGCCAGTACTGGTAACAGCATGATCTTTATAGTATATTTTAAGCTTATCTAGTTATTCAAGAACACAAGATAGGAGCAGTAGTAGACTCTGGCCCATCAAACCTGCTCCACCATTCAGTGCGATCATGGCTGATCTTGAGCTTCAACTTCACATTTCCACCCGCTTCCATATCCCTTAATTCCCTGAGAGACCAAAATTCTGCCTATCGCAGCCTTAAATATATTCACCGATGGCACATCCACAATCCTCTGGGTTAGAAATTCCAAAGGTTCACAACCTTTTGAGTGAAGAATTTTCTCCTCCTCTCAGTCCCAAATGTTTGTCTTCTTATCCTGAAAGTGTTCCCCTGTGTTTTAGATTCCCCAGCCACGGAACAACCTCTGCATCTACCCTGTAAAGCTCCTTAATCTTGTTTTGTTCAATGAGATCACCTCTCATTCTTTTCAATCCAGAAAATATAGACCCAATTTACTCACCCTCATCTGAGGACAACTCTCTCATTTCAGGGATGATAAACAGAGGCCATTTTCTTATATAATGGTTATTCGTTCCTCTCTTTCATCAACTACTAAAGCCAGCTGGTCTGATTAATTTCCTTGAAAGTTTTCAGCAACACTGATTTAAAATAAAATTGAGAAATTTCTTCAGAACAGTGATTGGAACCCAGTCAATTTAAATCTGTTTGAAGAGGAGATAAACCTGTCCAATATGCGTGAACAAATCATTAAAGTTATTTGAATTAAATGGCTTAACTCTTCTCTCTCCGGTTATTTGAATAGAACCCAGCTAAATCATCGAATTTTACAGCACAGAAGAGACTGTTCGGGTCACATTACCCGTGCCAGCTCTTTGGAAGAGTTATCCAATTTAGTATTTTAATGTCACTACAAATTGAAAGATATGACTCCATCACAGATGTTACCCTGTTTCGGAGAAAGAGAGACCTGTATAAAAGAAAATGTATGTGCTGAATGAGTGACTGAGATAGAGAGAACATCTTTGCAGGCAATATGAACATTGCTGGAGAGTGTCAGCAAGCATGCATGTTGCGACTGATTTATGCTGCAGAGACACATATTCTGCATACTGGGAATTGTCCACTACACAGGGAGATGTTGATCTCCATTAAATAAATCCCTTGGGTGACCAAGTCCTCATTATTTTTTTGGTTTGTTTCCTTGTTTAGCCAGGGGCATGTGATTGTGTGGGAGCTGCATCAGGAGCGTCGTGGGAAACCTGAGCGCATCTATGTGTCATCAGAACACAAAGGCAGACAGGTCACGGCTCTTTGCTGGGATAACTCTGCCCTCCGCGTCTTTGTGGGAGACAATCTGGGAAAAGTTTCTGGTCTGAAGGTTAATTCTTCAAAACAGGGAAAGGTCTGTGTTTTTCTTTTACGCCATGGTACTCCTATAATGTTGGAATGGAGTGGGATGCACAGCCCAAGATTATTGCTCACATTTCAAAAAGACTTATTGATGACTTTGATGGTAAATGCATGAAATAACTGAGCCATATGGACCAGCAGGCCATAAAGTTATCTTTGCTGTATGGTGGGTGGGGGCAGACGGTGGCACAGTGGTTAGCACTGCTGCATCACGACGCCGAGGACCCGGGTTTGATCCCGGCGCCGGGTCGCTGTCTGTGTGGAGTTTGCACATTCTCCCCGTGTCTGTGTGGGCCTCACCCCCATAACCCAAAGATGTACAGGGTAGGTGGATTGGCCAAGCTAAATTGCCCCTTAATTGGAAAAAAAAGAATTGGGTACTCTAAATTTATAAAAAAAACCTTTGCTGTGTGGTGCTCCAGTTGACCCCAACGCCTGAGATAGGGAGAAAAAAATAAGTTGGGGGTTCTGGATTGTTATCCAGTGACTCCTGCAGAAACACGTGTATGTGGACGTACATGAAGGGAGATTAGATTAAGTTATGTGTCAGTTCCAGTTTGAAGAGCCTGCCGGCATTTGCTATTGAGGCTTATTGAACTATGGCTACTTGAGTAAGCTTTGGAGGGTACAGAACCTGCCTGTCAAATAGTATTCTGGGTTCGAGAGAAGCAGTGGAGAAAAAAAAAACTGCTAATATGTAAACTGGCAGCAGTTGGACACTAATATACTGGAGTTTGGTATAGCCTTACAGATGACAGGGTGGGAATCATTGGGTTGGGCTAAGCATGATTGGGTTTAGATTAGACTGTACCACGTGTTAATGTATAAGACAGTGATTGGCATTTGAGCATCCTGATTAATGGAAAATAGGCAGTTGGGTGTATGTGGTGAACCGGTACATTGAATGTATGCCAGTGCATTTGGAGGGCATTTGCAAGGATGCGTGAGCACAAAGTTATTGGTGAAGTGCTGAATTTTGCCAGTGTGATCTGCAAATGTTGCTGTGATTTCTACTGATTTGCATTCCATTTTTAAATTCAGAAACCTAGGTGAAGGGAAAAAACACAATGCAGGATGCTGCAAAGGTTGAAATAAATGTAATCGAGGGAACAATTGAAATAGTAGTGATTATTATTTTGACTCTTTTTTTTTAGTGATTAGGCCAATGACCAGCTTAACTCTGAAAGTAAGAAGAAACATTTTGAGGGAGGCGAGGAGGTTTACCAATAGTATATGAGAGATGTGCAAATTAGTAGAAATGACACTCCACTACCTTGGAGAGAGGCTGGAGATGAGAAAAGGAATGGTTATTGGGCCATGAACCTGTTCTAAACTTTATATTCCGAAAGATGTGATGAATGGAAGACTTTAGGAATATTAGCTTCTAAATATTGGGGCAATTTAAGGGTTAAAAGTTTTGGGTTATAATGTGGTCTTGTTTTTAAAATGATTGTATTATGCAAGCCCTGGGCGCTTTTGGGAACTAGAAGATGAAAATGACCAGAGGAATGTGGTTTTCAGCCTTGGTTAATGTACTAATGTTTGACTGGGGAAAGTTCCTCCGGAGTTGATGTACTTTCATCCTGGAGAGTTAAGTTGTTTTTCAGCTTGGGGCGATGATGTCATTGCTGGGTGGAGCTAAGGGATGCAGAGAGACATTTTGGAACGGTTTTGGAGAAAAGTTGAAGTTTGATCTGTTGACACTGAGTCCACAATTCTCTCACAGTAGGATAGTTGTTTAAAAAAGAGTAATATTTAAAGCAGAACAGTCTTATCTGAGGACAAGGAAGAAGCTGAAACGTGTCAGGTGAACCAGTTTTTTTGAAGATATTCAGCCAGAATCTGAAGGGGTTTTAACAGGAGCCATATCTGTTCTGTAAAGCAAGTATTACTCTATGCCATGTTGATTTTAAGATGGATTGAGAATTGTATGTTTATTTTCTTGTTGTTTAATGGGGAATTGAGTAATGGTGTTTAAAGTACGAACGGGATATGGCGCTCGACTCATTGATCGACAGTTCCACCGCGCCACAGCAAAAAACCGCACCGACCTCCTCAGAAGACAAACACGGGACACCACTGACAGAGTACCCTTCGTCGTCCAGTACTTTCCTGGGGCGGAGAAACTACGACATCTTCTTCGCAGCCTCCAACACATCATCAGCGAGGATGGACATCTTACCAAGGTCATCCCCACACCCCCACTACTGGCCTTCAAACAACCGCGCAACCTCAAACAAACCATTGTTTGCAGCAAATTACCCAGCCTTCAGAACAGCAACCACAACACCACAAAACCCTGCCAGGGTAATCTCTGCAAGACATGCCAGATCATCGACATGGACACCACCATTACACGTGGAAACACCACCCACCAGGTACGCGGCGCATACTCGTGCGACTCGACCAATGTAGTCTACCTCATACGCTGCAGGAAAGGATGTCCCGAAGCGTGGTACATTGGCGAGACCATGCAGACACTGCGACAACGAATAAACGGGCATCGTGCGACTATCAACAGGCAGGACTGTTCCCTTCCAGTTGGGGAACACTTCAGCAGTCAAGGACATTCAGCCTCTGATCTCCAGGTCAGCATTCTACAAGGAGGCCTTCAGGAGACGCGACAACGCAAAATTGCTGAGCAAAAACTTATAGCTAAGTTCCGCACGCATGAATGCGGACTCAACCGGGATCTGGGATTCATGTCGCATTACATTCGGCCCCCACCAACAAGCCTGGACTTGCAGAGGCCTACCGACTGAACTGGCTTGGGACAATTCACACCTCTTTAACCTGGAGTTACCTCTCTCTCTGCATCTTTGATGATTTGATTGCCTGCAGGTGCTCGCATTCCGGGGCATCTCTGACTGTGTCTATATAAACATTTCTGGAACAAGCCTCTCCATTCACCTGAAGAAGGAGCCGTGCTCCGAAAGCTCGTGTTTGAAACAAACCTGTTGGACTTTAACCTGGTGTTGTAAGACTTCTTACTGTGCTCACCCCAGTCCAACGCCGGCATCTCCACATCGTGTTTAAAGGGTAATTGTAAGATGTTCTTTTCAGGTGTGAAGTTAAAGAGTTTAATATTGTATTCCTAATGAAGATTTGTTTTAAAAATATCAAATCCCTATGTCTTTGTGTAATCACTCCTAGAACAAATCATTCTTTCCACGCAGTCTTACAAATAAACTAAAATATTGGGGTTTTGGACCAGTATCCTATGCACTGTTGGGGTCTGGTTGGGGATTATAATAAAGAGTACTCAGGGTGCAAGACTTGGTGGTGCAAGGGCTATGTAGATCTGCTTTACTGATTGCTTTCAATTCTGCCTCAGGCTGCTGCATTTGTGATGTTTCCAGTTCAGGTGATTACAACAGTGGACTCAAGAGTGGTGCAACTTGACTATCTAGATGGAAGATTGTTGGTCTCATCTCTCACTCGCTGCTATCTGTGTGACACCGACAGGTATTTGCCAATATCCTACATACTTTCACACTTCTGCATTGTACTTCTGGGTTCTTGTCCTTGAACATGAAATATACCTGCAGATTACCTCTGTTAAGATTGCTGGAGGTGAGGCCCTGCTGTCTTCACCATTCACCTCTAACTGTCTTCCTCTAGTATATGGCAGGTCGCTGGCTGGATTTGCAGGGGGTGCATATTATAGGAAACCAGTTTGATGGATATAACTGGAGCCAATCTTTACACACTTTTATAAACATTTATTTACACAGTTACAAATTACAAGTAAGTACCTCCTAACCCCAACAACCAGTGTGAAGCCAGTATCTATTTTCAAGGGCACAAATAACTTCTAGGATAATGCCTACCTTCTGCTTACAATTAAACACAATTAATATATAACTAACAGTGAATTGGTCAATTTGCAGATGATCTGATGGATAAACTGTTGTTGCGCTTGTTCTTGCCAATGGGAATGAAGGTGATACCAAGGAGAAGAATGGCAGAACAATTGACAGTGTATTTTTGCTGGGAGATTTCAACTATCCCGGTCACTTTACCAGCCTTTTCTTTTAAAAATAAAGTTTTCCCCAACCTGTACCCCATCACCAGTTTTCTCTCCAGGCAGTCCTGATTCCTGTTCTAATACATTTCATGAGTGCCATTCAGCTGTCTCTGCTTCATCTAGATGGCCATTCTTCACATGTAAACCTATGTAGTTAATGCTGGAGGCTGTTTGACCATCAGAGGCTGAGCTTGTCCTTACCTTATGATACACTGGTTATGTTATATTTCTTTATTACCACAATGAGAAAAGGTATGGAGGTGCCCACACACTGGCTTCTGGTAAAACATGATGAGAGGCTTATTAAGAGGTGTTGCTCATACAATCGAAAATGGTCATCTGTCTAAAGCCCTTGCAAACACCCTGCTGTCGTCATGACACATCAAGTGACGCTTAACCAGCAGGAATGCATTCTCTGATGTGCAACACTCCTCTTTCTTTACTTCATTAGTGCAATGACAACAATTAGCATTTATACAATAGATCCCCTTGTGTATTATTTCTATACATATATATAATTCTGTGGTGGATGTCTCTTCCCTTTGGTAGAATTTGTCGTTCTTGAACTTGGCTATTTGAGACCTCAGAGATGTCCTTATTTCTTCTCTGTACATGGTATTTCTTTGGTAGTTATTTCAGAATATGTCACGATAGGTATTGAAAAGTCCTCAGAAACAGAATCTGGACTTGTCACTGTCTCTCGTCTCTGTTTAAAAGTATAGCTCTCTAAAATTTCTGAAGGAAGAACCTCTCTAGAAGTTTCTGCGTACTCACTTTGTGCAGAAAGTAACTGTTTGGCATGACATTGCTAAACTCTTTGATCATCAGTCTGTATGATGTATGAGTCTTTGCTTGGATCATAGCTGGTGAACATATCTCGTTGGTGGTGTAGCCCCTAGCTATCATTCTCTCTCCCTGGTTGAATACTCGCTCTTTAAAGTTCTTCTCCCTCCTTGCAATTTGTGTTAGTTGTTGTCATTTGGCAATCTCTGAAGTATCAGGTGGAGTTAACAAATCAAACTGTTTTCGTAGTTTCTTCTTAAGCAACAGCATTGCCGATGAACTGTGCATGGTAATATGTACAGTGTTCCAGGTAGATAATAGGAATTTGTTTACTCTTGCCAATGTCCCCATGTTCTTTGACACTTTGGTAGAAGGCTAAAGCGTCCGCCAAATCCATGCATTGCTGGATGATGTGGAGCTGACTTGATGCGGTGTATGCCGTTCCCTTTCAAGTAGTCCTCTGTCTTTCGAAGTAAACTGCGTACCATTATCACTAACAATCTGCTCTGGTCCAAATCTTGTGAATATTTCACCTAGTTTTGCAGTGGTCTGCTCAGTTGTCGTGGACTTCGTTATCGTGACTTCTGGCCATTTCAGGGTTGCTTCACAATCACTAAGAACGTGACCCTTCAATGGGCCAGCATAATCGATGTGTATTCTCTGTCGTCGGCCATTCCCATGGATCTAATGGTTGTAATGGTGGAGTGTTCCTTAGTTTTGCACAGGACTGACATTGCCCAACTGTATCTCCAGTTTGAGCGTCTAACCCTGGCCACCAAAAATAACTGCGTGCCAATCCTCACCACACCAGGATGTCCCTCGTGCAATTAGTCAAGGATTTTACTACGCAAGCACGGAATAAAAATCACACAATTCCCTGTAATAGAATTCCATTCTGCACTTTCAACTCAAGCCTTTGTGTAATGTAGGGCTTGAGGTCTGAATTTTAATTGTGAACATGTCACGGTGTTCCTTTTTGGACCATGTCTATTGTATATCTTTGAACTTGAGATGAAGTCACTGGTATACTATCCACGAGCAAGAAATCAAAAATATTTTAATTTATTTTTTAAATGTTTCCAATTAAGGGGTAATTCAGCGTGGCAAATCCACCTACTTTGCACATTTTGTGTTGTAGGGGTGAGATCCATGCAGACACTGGTGAGAATGTGCAAACTGTACATGGACAATGACCTGGGGCTGGGATCGAAACGGGTCCTCAGTGCTGTGAAGCAGCAGTGCTAACCACTGCTCCACCGTGCCGCCCCAGAAATACAAACTGTTGACAAAATGTTCTTCAAAATGACTTTTAATGGCAAGCATCAGCATTTGCATGCTGCTCTGACTTGCGATATTGGACATCGTAAGTTTGTGCCGACAATATCAAAGACTATTTTTACAATCTATTAGCTACCAAAGAAGGAATACCTTTATACAGCCCAAAGATTGTAGTCAAGGGTCGATGATCTGTCAAAAGAAAATGACTGGAGTTTGCACCCAAAAAGGATGTGCAAGTATACCTGAGCCCAACACACCTTGTTTTAGTCCAGTATCCCTCTGTGGTGACATGGTTGCACCGTTGCAGCTTTGTTTCTTGTGGTATCAAGTTTGGTGATCTTCGCTCCAGCCCCACCTGTGAAGCTTCTCTTGTTGCTAGCTCCATAGAAATGGCAGCTTCTACAGCAGCTTTTAGAGTTAAATCACGTACAGAGCAGCTTCTTATGAATAGCTTCACTGCGGAGTCCACAGTGTGTGATCATGTATGTGATTCTCCTGCCTCAATCCTCGTTGCCAGTTTTCTCTTCTGTTATATTTCTTTGTTGCCGCAAAGAGAAAAGGTATGAAGGTGTGTGTTCTTGTAAAACACAAAGAGAGGTTTATTCAGAGATGTTACTCATACAATCAAAGATGGTGATATGTTAAAGTGTGCGCAGACACTGCTGATGTGACTACACACCTAACCAGCAGGAATGTATTCTCTGAAACATAACAGATAACTACACTTTTTAGCAAAGTTAATAGATTAGTGCTCAAAAGGCTTACCAATTTTCTAATCCTCACCCCTAATCTAAGAACACAGGCTAATTGTGAAGCATTATTAACTCATTCTGAACACATCAGAAATTGAACCAGGAATCTTTCTTGTCTGCAAGGCTTCAGTGCTATAGCAATCTTTATCTGTAACCAATGTTTGAGTGGATAGTCGCTCTACGTTGCCAATTGCTTAAGGTGGTTCATTGGAAGATCAACTGAAACTGCACCTTATACTTAAGAGGTTAGAGATTTTTAGTTTATAAAAATTCTAAAGATGTTTTTCATAAACAATAAGACTAAAAAAAGCTGAATAAATGTGGTTATTACCTCATGTTCTGACAATGTTGACTTTTACACTGCCAGGTGGATGCTGGACTGATCTCTCTTGCATTACAAATTCTCATCATTTGTCATATTGAGGGTCATGATCTGGTTCCAGTTTTCCTTTGCTGGAGAAGGCTGATTTTTGAAGCAGGACTGTCGTTGGTTACTGCATTAGCTCTGCCTCCACAAAGTATTTTATTGTACGCTCCAAGTTGAAGAAAAAAGAAAGCACAAAATAATTTTTTGATGTCAGACAAATGAGATATAAATTTGACTGCGTGGTGCTGCTATAAACTGATTAGACATGGTTACATGCCAATTTAGGGCTTGTAACTTTATTGGATGGATGAGGTTTACAATCATTACACAGTCAATAAAACCGCGAGGAATTTAGCATAATCAGATCAACTTTTTCAAATTCTTCTTGGATGGCAGAGAGAAGTTCTGGAAAATCGGGAACAAGGAGCGGGATGGAGAATTTGGAGCCTGTTTCTTACCAGGATCAAAGAATGTCGGATTCCCACAGCCTCTGATATTCTGTGCACGGCCTGGTTCACGTATGTGGGAGGTGAACTTTGAAGGGGAGGTACTGAGCACACACCAATTCAAACAGTTATTGGGATCACCTCCACTTCCCATCATCACTCACAGGTATCCAGCTGCATATATTTTAAGTGTCTCCTTCATTTGCTATCATTGCACATAAGAAAATAATAAATGTTCAGAGTGAGAAAAGGCCACCAGACCCAACCCTCTAGTATTCTAACCACCCTAGCCAGGCTTCCAGCTGTTTTTTGAATGTCTCTGCCTCTGACTCTACTACTTGATTATTTTACACATTTCTACTGGCTCCTGTATCGTGTTTTATGCTCCTTGTCATTGATCATCGAATAGCATTTGTCTTATTTATTCACTGCCACTACTGAAATTTCTGAAGTTCTCACTGACACAATTTCTTTTGTCTCCTTAGTTGTCTGTGATTCTGTTCTGTTATTCCTAACAGGGACAGATGTAGGCCATTTAGATCATGGCTGATCAGTACTTTAACTCCATTTATCTACTTTTCCTCCTCATCGCTTGATGCGATTGTGCAATTTAAAAAATCTGGTGATCTCAGTTTTGAGGATTTCAATTGATGTGATTCATCTTTTTGGGGGGTGATCATTTCAGATTTCCAGTCCTGTTTTGTGTGGGTAGAAAAAGGGCTTCCTGAAAACCATGACCTAATTTTCAAATTTCCCCTCCAGAAGAAATAGGTTATTTCTTTTTCCTGTACCGAAACCCTTAATCACGACTCAAATCTCAGAACAAAACTCAAGGGAATATAAGCCAAGTTTATGCAATTTCATTTGTGGTAGAAATTATGATGAATCCGCACAGTATTCCTTCCAAATACAATATAACTTATTTCTGGTTTGGTATCTAACATTGAAAACTGTACTCCAGATGGGGTCTGACGTGGCTCTGTACAACAGAAGCATTACTTACTCATTTCTGAATTCCAATCCCCTTTATAAAAAGGCAAGCAAACATTCCATTGGTCATTTCAATTATTTTTAATGTCTGATGCACTAGCTTATAGTAACTTATGTACATGGGACACCATTACTCCTCCACAGCTCTTAGTTTCTTATTGGAGAAAATACTATTTCAATATCTGCCAGAGTTTTGCCCATTTAATTTGTCTGTTTCTTCAATTACCTGCACTTTCCAACTTTTGCCATTGGTGAATTTCGATACAACTCTCTTGTCCTTCATCTGAATCATTAGTGCAAAATGGTGAAAAGTTGAGGCCTCAGTACAGATCCATGGGGAATGGAACTTGTCACATCTCTCCAGAGAACTACACCTTTACCCCTACTATCTGTCCCCTACCTCCCCATTAATGATCAATAATTGTCAAAGGATACCTGTAATTTTCAATTTTGCTAACAATCCTGTATGCAGGACCCTTTTCTGGAAGGCCATTGTGTCCTTTGACACTCCACTATCCCTCATGTTGGTGACCCCCTTCAAATCACAGATCAATAGAGGTTAGTCCTTTTTTTTTTAGGGCGGCATGGTAGCACGGTGGCTTTACGGCGCCAGGGACCAGTGTTCAATTCCCAGCTTGCGTCATTGTCTGAGTGGAGTCTGCACATTCTCCCCATGTCTGTGTGGGTTTCCTCCAGGTGCTCTGGTTTCCTTCCACAAGTCTCGAAAAATGAGCTTGTTAGGTGAATTACACACTCTGAATTCTCCCTCTGTGTACCCGAACATGCGCCGTAGTGTGGCGACTCAGGGATTTTCACAGTAACGTCATTATAGTGTTACTGTAAGCCTACGTGTGACACTAAAAAATTATTATTAATCACAAATGACCCAACCATCACAAATTCAGGTTGCCTTTCTTTGATGAACTGCCTAATTTGCGATGGCGCAAAAATAGATGGGAAGGCAAGTAGTCAGGATGATACAAAGAGTCTACAGAAGGATGTAGAATGGTTATGTAACTGGGCAAAAACTTGACAGATGGAATATACTGTAGGAAAATGTGAAGTTATGCACTTTAGGAGGAAGAATATTATTTAAATGGAGAAAGACTGCAGAAAGCTGCAGCACAGAGGGATTTGGGGTTCCTCGTGCATAAATCACAAGCTAGCATGCAAGTTCAGCAGATTATCAAGATGGCAAATGTAATGTTGGCTTTTATTTCAAAGGAAATGGAGTAGAAAAATAGGGGGGTCTTGCTAAAATGATACAAGGCAGTAGTTAGACCACACCTGGAAGACTATGAACAGTTTTCATCCCCCTATCTAAGGAAAGATAAACTGGCATTGGACACAATCCATAGAAGGTTTACTAGGTTGATCCCGGGTATGGAGGGATTTTCTTGAGGAGAGGTTGAGTAGGCTGGGACTGGAGTTTAGAAGATTGAGATGTGACCTTATTGCAACATATAGGATTCTCAGGGGGCTCGGCAGGGTAGATGCTGATAGGTTGTTTCCCCTTGCGGGAGAGTCGAGGATCAGAGTAAGGGGTCGTCCATTTAAGACAGAGATGAGGAAGAATTTCTTCTCTCGGAGGAATCTGTGGAATGTAGAGGCTGGGTCGTTAAATATATCCAAGGCTGAGATGGACAAATTTTCTATGTGTAAAGAAATTCAGGTTTATGGGGATAAGGCGAGAAAGTGGGGTTGAGGATTATTAGATCAGATCAGTCACGATCATGATCTCATTGAATGGCAGAGCAGGCCGAATGGTCCACTTCTACGCCTTATGGTCTTGTGATATCTACCCAAGTGCTCAATCACTGTTTCTCTGCCTTTGACAGAGTCTCTGCCTTTGATTAAATCAATTTAACTTACCCACAATTCTTAATGGGCTTCTGTCTTTCACTTCTTTTAAAAAAAAAAGTGCCATTTGATAGTTTCAATGTAAAGGCATAGTTCCTCAATCGTGGGGGTAATGTACAATTATGACTAGTATAATTGCAATTTCCTCATTTATTTTGTTTAATGTGTGTTCACTGTATTTGTCATTGAAGTGCAATGTTTTATTGCTGTTCATTTCCTGATTGCCCATTCTTGGACACTTATTACTGCACTTCCTTATTCACTGGTCCTCTTCATGTTTTTGTTGCTCTGCATGTTATTTGTGGCATTTGGCTATAGAGAAATGTACAGCTCTGTAATGACCACTGCAACGTTCAAAAAATATCACCTTATAACCTGTCTTTTAAACCTCACATTCAGATGAACTATCTCGCATCTTTTACAATTCCACAAAGCTAACTGGCTCCATTTCATCCCTGTTACATGCATGTTTCACCCTTGATAAAGTATTTAAATCATTATGCCTGTTCACTTTTCCTCTTCTCAGGGTAAGTCTGTACAGTTTCCAATATATAGAGTTTGTTGTTATGTCAAAGAATTATTAGGGTTCAGTTGATCTGCACCCCTTAGAATAATGAAAATTGAATTTTGAAAACTTTGCAAAGGCAGTTCCAAGTTTGTTTATTCTCTATGTCAACATTTCCATCTTTTCTCATAGGTTAGGTCCCCAATCGTTTGCATAAATTCGATTGAAGACCCTATTTGCCCTCTAATACTACAGTATGATACACACAGAATTGCTGGTGGGGTCAAAAAAGTGCTCTTTACAATTTATTCCGCCTAGTGATTCATGTTTTATACCTAGAACATAGAACAGCACAGAACAGGCCCTTCAGCCCTCGATGTTGTGCCGAGCAATGATCACCCTACTCAAACCCACGTATCCACCCTATACCCGCAACCCAACAACCCCCCCCTTAACCTTACTTTTTAGGACACTACGGGCAATTTAGCATGGCCAATCCATCTAACCCGCACATCTTTGGACTGTTGGAGGAAACCGGAGCACCCGGAGGAAACCCACGCACACACGGGGAGGACGTGCAGACTCCGCACAGACAGTGACCCAGCCGGGAATCGAACCTGGGACTCTGGAGCTGTGAAGCATTTATGCTAACCACCATGCTACCGTGCTGCCTCTGGCCATGTGCTGCAAGGGTCTTCAGAGCCACCTGCCAGAGTCCTTGGTTATCTGCTCTGTTATTGTAAGCCCTAATCTAGATGACTTCATCTATCTGATTTTATTGATTGCTGCAATTTGCAGACCATCCCCTCCACTCGATTATATATTGTAAAATTTGAGCTGTTTTTATAGAACCACAAGCTGCTGGCTGGTAGGCCCCCAACCCTGATGTCTTGGTCTTGTACAATGCAAAAGCCACAACCTGAAATGAAACTAAATGTCTTGGTGAATTCCAGCAACGTTATTTTTAGACGGCAGCCGGCTGTGCAAGAGGTGGATATCCGGGCCAGCGCGGGTATTGGAATGTACAATTACCCTCGCCTTTTGTTCTGTTTCTAATCACGCATCTGTAATTTTAACAATAACCCAAAGGCACCTTGATCAGTCTGCTGCAGCTTGATGTACTTTGGTCCAATTTCTGATCCACTCCAGAAGCTGTGCCTCTGACTTTGTGAACTCATTCTCCCGTGCGCCATGGTCAAATCTAAATATATAACATGCATTGAGTTCCCTTTGACTGGTATCATTCCATTTATATCATCGAGATATTTCAATTGAAAGCAATTCATAACATCCAATTCTCTTGGTACTCGATCTGTCCCATTTATACTGTGGAATTGATTCAACAGAAAGGGACAAAAATGTGTGTTATTGGCGACAGATCCAAACATACCAAAGTAAAGAAAATAGTAAATAATTTTTAAAAAAATACAATAAAAAAGAAAATAGAATAACTGGTAGGGTATTGTGCACCAGCTCAACAGCAGCAACTCTGTGCACCTGGCAAAATTGTTTACAACACACAAGTGGGCGACGTGGGGGGTGGGGGGGGGGGGGGGGGGGGGGGGGGGGGGGTGGGGGGGGGGGGGGGGGGGGATGGAGGGTGGAGACTGGGGAGGTAAATATACATTTGGGTGCCGGAGAAACAATTACAGTGGGCAATACTCGAATGGGTTTGGTGTTGGTGTTGTCGCTTGAGTCTCCTGGACGGATTTCACTGCCGTCTCGCGCTCATCTCCGCTTCTGCCGTTCCTCCCGTCTTTCATCTTTATTCTCCTCGTTCCCTGCTCCTGGAGACGCCATGTTCGTGACTGTATCCCATACCCTCCTTCCGGCTCTCATTTCCCTGCGCCCCCGCCCATCTCTGATTCGCCTTTCTTTCCTCTTAGGTTTATGTCGTGTCGTTCTCCCCCCCTCCCCCCCCATGGCTCCACCCTCATCCCACCACTTTGGACATCTTCCCCCCCCCCACCCCCCCATGGCTCCACCCTCATCCCACCACTTTGGACATTTCCTCGAAGAAGGCTGTCCAGTACCCTGCAAGCCTGGGGCAAGACCAAACATGTGGGCGTGGTTGGCCGGGCCTCCTTGGCACCGTTCACATCTATCCTCCACCTCCGGGAAGAACCTATTCATACGGGTTCTTGTTAAGTGGGCTCTATGTACCACTTTTAGCTGCGTCAGGCTGAGCCTTGCGCACGTGGAAGTGCAGTGCTTCGCTCCAGAGTCCCCACCCTAACTCAATCCCCAGGTCCTCCTCCCATTTAGGGCTTACAATAACAGCCCAGTACGGTGTCGGCCCTTTTCTATCAGTCGGTCATACATGACACTACAGTTTCCTTTATCTAGTATGCTTGCGTCCAGTAGTTCTTCCAGTAGTGTCTGTCGTGGCGGTTATGGGTACGTCGTTGTCTCCTTTCGTGGGAAGTCCTGCTGTCCGTGTGTAGGTCCCTGACTGTCAGTGTCCCTCCGCCCTGCTCCCACCTTTTGAAGGTGGCGTCAGTCAGTGCTGGTGTGAACCTATGGGTGTTGCAGATGAGAGCTTTGTCCGACATTTTGGTCAGGCCAAATTGCAGCCGTAATTGTTTCCAGGATTGGAGGGTGGCTATCACCACAGGGCTGCTGGAGTGTTTTTTGGGTGGGGATGGGAGTGCTGCCATGGCGAGGGCCTGGAGGGAGGTTCCCACTCGGCTTCTGTCTCCTTGATCCATCCCCTTATTCGCTTGGCCGTTGCCGCCAAGTGGTAGAATTGTAGGTTTGGGAGGGCTAGCCCCTCCCCACATACGAACGCCATGGTTAGTTTGTCCAGCGCTTTGAAAAAGGCCTTGGGGATGTCGATCGGAATGGATCTAATTAGGAAGAGGTACCTGGGCAGTGCGTTCATTTTGATCGTCTGGACTCTCCCCGCGAGGGAGAGTGGGAGTGTGTTCCATCTTTGCATGTCCTTTTTTACTTCCTCCGTCAGACTGGTGAGGTTCCATTTGTGGATCCCACTCCAGGTGTGGGCTATTTGGATCCCCAGGTAGCGGAATTTGTGTTGGGCCTGTTTAAACGGCAGTCCCGTTAGTGCTGCCCCCCCCCTACTTGTGGGTGTACCGGGAAGATTTCGCTTTTGCTCATGTTGAGTTTGTAGCCCGAGAAGGCGCCAAACTCTTTTAGGAGTGCGATGATTCCGTCCATGCTGCTTTGTGGGTCCGAAATGTAGAGGAGCAGGTCATCTGCACAGAGTGAGACTCTGTACTCTCTGCCTCCCCTTCGGATCCCCCTCCAGCTTTTTGCTGTTCTGAGCACGATTGCTAGTGGTTCAATCGCTCGAACAGCAGCGGGGACAGTGGGCATCCTTGATAGGTGCCCCTGTGCAGCTGGACGTATCGGAAGTTGGTATTGTTGGTCCGAACGCTCGCCATGGGACCATTGTATAGGATGGATACGTTAGGCTTGAGTAGGGTGATCATTGCTCGGCACAACATCGAGGGCCGAAGGGCCTGTTCTGTGCTGTACTGTTCTATGTTCTAGGTACGGGGCCAGCGCTGTCGCAAATTTTATGTATAGGTCCGCCGGGAACCCGTCTGGTCCCGGCGCCTTCCCCGCCTGCATGGAGCTAATGCTGTCCATGATCTCTCCCATTGCTAGTGGTGCTTCCAGGCCCCATTTTCTGCCATCCCCAACAACTGGAATGTCCAGTCCATCAAGGAACCGTTTCATCCCGGACTCCCCCATTGGGGGCTCTGAGGTGTACAGCCCTTGGTAGAAGGCCTTGAAGGTTTTGTTGATCGTTTCTGGTTCTGTTTCTAATGTGCCTCTGGTATGCCTGATTTGTGCAATTTCTCTGGTGGCTGCCTGCTTTCTCAGCTGGTGTGCCAACAGGCGGCCGGCTTTGTCTCCGTGTTCGTCTAGGGTCCCATGTGCCTGGCGGAGTTGGTGTACTGCTTTCCCGGTGGAGAGCAGGTCAAAGTTCCTTTGTAGCTCTTTCCTCTCCATCAGGAGCTCTGTGGTCGGGGCCTCGGAGTATTTACAGTCTACCTCCAGTATGGAGTCGACTAGCTGCTGCCTAGCCACCCTTTCCTCCCTATCTCTTTGCGCTTTGAAAGCGATGATTTCCCCTCTTAGTACAGCCTTTAGCACTTCCCAGAATGTGGAGGGTGAGACCTCCCTGTTCTGGTTATTCTCTGTGTACTCTGCTATTGCCCGCGATATCCTTTTGTTGAAGGCCTGTTCAGCTAGTAGGGCAACGTCCAACCTCCATGTGGGGCATTGGGCCCTGCCCGTCTCCAGCCTCACGTCAATGTCGTGTGGAGCGCGGTCTGATATCACAATTGCGGAGTACTCCACTTTGTCTATCCCTGGAAGCACTGTCTTCCCCACGACAAAGAAGTCAATTCTGGTGTATACATTGTGTACTGGGGAGAAGAAGGAGAACTCCTTCTCCCCTGGGTGGGCGAACCTCCAGGGGTCCACCGCTCCCACCTGCTCCATAAAGTGACTGAGTTCCCTTGCCATGCTTGAGGTTTTCCCCGTTTTGTGGTTTGATCTGTCTGTCTTTGGATCCTGTACACAGCTGAAGTCGCCCCCCCCCACCCTGATTAGTCGATGCGTCGCTATGTCAGGGATTTCAGCCATGGTCTTCTTGATGAAACTCGTGTTGTCCCAGTTGGGTGCGTACACGTTAACTAGTACTACCGGTGCCCCATACAGGACCCCGCTGACCATGACGTACCGTCCTCCTGGGTCCATAACCGTCTTTGTCGCCATAAACATCGTCCTCTTGCCGATCAGGATCGCCACCCCCCTGTCCTTGTCCCATAGCAGGAATGGTAGGTTTGCCCCACCCAGCCCTTCCTTACCTGCAGTCGGTCCTGCTCTCTCAGGTGTGTCTCTTGGAGGAAGACTATGTCGGCCCTCATGTTTCTTTAGGTGGGTGAGGACTCTGGATCTCTTCACTGGGCCGTTGAGTTCCCTTACGTTCCAGGTGACTATCCTGGTGGGGGGATTCTGCCCCCTTGTTCTTGTGGGATTAACCATACTTACCTGGTGGACGCGCCCCTGCCCTCCAGGGTTTCCCTTTATTCGGGGGCCGTCCAGGATGGCCGCTGTCATTGCTCTCTCCATGCAGTCGGGTCCCTGCGCTCCGGGGTTTCCCTTTGTCCCGGGGGCACCCGCCATGGCCGCCCTCTGTGCGTCCGCCATGCGGGTAGTCCCCTGCACTCTGGGGTCTCTTTTAGCCCAGAGACCGTACTGGGTGGATGCTTGTAGCGATTCCTTGTTTCGGGCCCTTGGTTGTGGCACTTTGCAGCCCTATTCCTTTTCTGTTTGACCCTCCTTCCCTGTGTCCCCCCTCCCCGGTCTCTCCGTCCCTGTGTGTCCACCACCCCCCCCCCCGGTCTCCCCTTTTCCCCCTCTCCCGTATGCCCCTCCTTTGTCCCTCTTTCCCCTGTTCCTATTCCCGTTTGCTCTCCTGCCTCTGTTGAGTGGTCCCCCCCACCCCCTGCCTGGCACTTTCCCCCCTGTTGGGGACGCGCTGCAGCCCTGCATTGTTGCATGTCCCTGGCGCTAGCTTTCCTGTCGATGCGGTGACCCACCTCTCGGGAGTTACTGTCTCACTTCTCCCCTGCCCGGCCTCTGCGGTTTTCTGCCCGCTCTTCCCCCATCCTACCCTGCACTCTCTTGCTTGCTGTCCCTTCTCCGCTACTCTCGTTCCCTTGTGCTGGGGCCTGGTCTTCAACCTGAAGCGGCCCCTTGGGCAGTGGTTTGCTCTTTGTTCAGGGTGCGCTCGCCATGGCGGGGGCGGGGGGGCTTGGCGTTGCCTCACTCCTCCTCCTCCCCGTCGGCGTGTTGTTGCCCCTTGCCAGGGGCCCCTTATTTCTACCCTAGCTGCTGGTTTTCCAGCCCGTGTTTCTCGACAAACCTGTTTGCTTCGGTGGGGGCTGTGAAGAAGTTTTCTCTTTCTCGGTATATGACCCAGTTTTGCTGGGTACAGCATACCAACACGCACGTCGCTCTTGTGAAGAGCTGCTTTCGCTCTATTAAACTCGGCCCGTCTCCTGGCTAGGTCTGCCCCAATGTCCTCGTAAATTCTAATGGGGTGTCCTTCCCATTTGCAGGTTCTGTTTCTCCTGGCCCAGCGCAGGATTGTTTCCCTGATTTGGTACCGGTGCAGTTTAGCAATAACTACTCTCGGGTGGGCCCCTGCCTTGGGCTTCGGGCGCAGCGACCTGTGTGCTCTGTCCATTTCTGGTGGGTTGAGAAAGGTTTCCTCCCCACTAAGTTGCCCAGCATTTCGGCCACGTATGCTGTGGGGTTTCTACCCTCGATCCCCTCTGGCAGGCCCACTATCCTGACATTTCACCTTCTCGAGCGGTTTTCCTGGTCGTCCACTCTGCCCTTCAGGCTCCCCTGTGTTGTGTCCAGTCTGCCACCTCCTTCTCCAGGGCCCTGATCAGGTCGCTCATGTCAGTCGCTGCTTTCTCCAGCTCCTTAATAGTTGCCTCTTGGGCTTCCAGCTTCTCCTCTTGGGCTTCCAGTTTCTTCTCTGCTCTGCCAAGGGCGAGCTACACCTCCGTCAGGGCCTTGGCCATTGTTGCCTGCACTGCAGCCTCTGTCTGCCCTAGCCTCTGCCTTGTTTACCTGCTGATGTTCCCTCAGCGCCTCGGCAAAGGCTGCCTTCCAGTTCCAGTTCCCCCCTGGCCCCGGGGGAGAATGCACCTGTCTGCCCAGCTCTTTTTGATGCGGCGATACTTCCGTTCCGCCGCTTTGTGCGCTGATTGGCTTACCTGAACTGGCTCGCCCATTGCCCCGTCTGCTTTTGGTGCACCTTCTCCCTCTGCTTTGGCTCCCTTCTGGCATTTTTTTTCCCCCCTTCCCTTTTTTTTTCTTTTTCCACCCCTTTCTTTTCCCCCCCCCCCTCCTTTTTTTTGTTTGTTTGTTTCTTCCCTTTTTCTTTTCCCATCCCTTCTCTCCTTTACCACTTTGTTTTTCCTCTTTTATGAAACTTTTTTCTGGAGAACTAGTTTTGGGTGAGAAAAAAAGTGCAAAAATAATTTTTTTTCCCCGCCTCTCTTTACAAGTTTTGTTTTTGCAAAGTTCTTTTTTCCTTTCTTTTCCCTCACTTACCCAGGGTCGAGAGAGAGGCTTCTGGTCGGGAGTCCCTCTTTGTTCCAGCTTCGTGGTGGTCGCCGCCGGAGGGGGGGGCGGGGGTTCGGTCGGTTGGGTCCCTGCTTCAGTCCCTGCTGCTTGGTCCGGGCCGCCGCTCGTCGCACCCTGCGCTCTCCTTCGGTCCGGGCCGCCGCTTGTCCTGCCCTACGCTCCGCTGCCGTGCATGGGGGGGGGGGGGTTGCCGCTGGGTTGCTCCGCTCCCGAGGGCCCAGTTCTCCTGCTCCCAATTTCGCGGGACTTTAAATTTTGTTTTTACGGAGACCCCCTGAAAAAGCCCCGACTTTGTGGACCTGCGGGAGCCTTTTTGCTGCAACTGCTCCGCTCACGTACGCTACCGGAAGATGAACCCAAGTTTTGTTGATGCTTCAGGAAGGTCGTTTCCAGGAGCAGCTTTGTTGTCCGATTTGTTTGCCTCCAATGGTATGTTTACTCTGTAAAAGTTCAGGAAGCACTGTTCCATCTTCTGCTGCTGTTGTTCATTTTCATTTACACTTTATTCAGCAAAATGTTAATTTCCTTTCCAGGTCTGAGCTGCACTACAACATGACTTCCTACTCTCCACAATCCATCTCTTTTCCCAGGCTCTTATGCTTAAGGTGAGAAATAGAGAAAAGAATATAGCACAATGCTGAATAGTTATTAGACAATAACATTAACATTTCATTTTTTTCTCCTTCCATAGTGAGAATTATGTTCTGAGCTGGACAGACCGAGGGATCTATGTGTTTATTCCCCAGAGTGTTCAGATGTTGTTGTGGAGTGAGCTGAAAGGTGAGAGATTGAAGAATCTACACTTCTATTGCGAGTTGTGATGCAATTTTAAAAAAGAAATGTTTCGGTATAAATTCTTCCCGTTCACTTCTTGCTCTCCCCAAGTCAGTGTGTTGTTGGGGCATTGTTCGCTTAAACTAGGAGCCATCCATTACCTCTTCCAAATAGAAATTCTTGAGATGTGGCATAGATAGTTGGTGAACCTGAGGAAGGAGCAGTGCTCCGAAAGCTCGTGTTTGAAACAAACCTGTTGGACTTTAACCTGGTGTTGTAAGACTTCTTACTGTGCTCACCCCAGTCCAACGCCGGCATCTCCACATCATTTGGGATTGGTGGAGCTTTTCAGAAACCTGTGGAACAGGAGAAGCAAGCCCCATGTTGTCAGTTTTGTGAAAGATCCAAGCATGAGGCAGCTTTAAGGCAGTCTCTCGCCGCTTTCTCCCTGCCAGGGGATTTAAGGTGCTGCCAGGTGATTTAATAGGCTCCCAGCCAGACCTGTGGAAGGCACTCTTGTTTAAAAGACTGCAGGCAGTAGCCATACCTCTGGTTTGAAAGTCTGCAAGCAGGTTCTCCCACCAGGTGTGTAACAGTTTAATCCTCTATCTGAATGGCTGGGAAAAGCCCAGCCTGAGAACTCTTTCTTCATGATGCAGCCAGAATCTCTGCACAGATACCAGAAAAGCAGTTGGAAGGCAGGGTGGACGTAAAATCTGTTGTAAACTTTTCAGGTTGAAAACTCCAGCAATATCTCAGGGAGACTGAGAATCCATCTAGTGGTTGCATGATAGAATTGCACAGATATGAATCTCCTGTGTGAAGGCGATTCCCCAGAGGAAGACCTACAGTCTGAGAGCTCTAATGGATGGTAGTCCTTGAAAGATCAAACACCTTGCATGCTGAAGCAGTCACTGCCTCCAAAGACCTGAACCCCAGCAACGAAGTTCCTCAAATCTCTCAGACCTCTTAATCCTTGTTATTTTGTGCCTTTCCTATCCTCTTCACCATGTGTCTGTCTTTTCTGTGTCTGGGTAGAGGGTGGGACAGGATTTTGGGAATAAGTAGGCTAGTAGGCTATTGTTCCATTATTTCCATTATATGTACATCTTTTACCTTTGTTATAAATAAGCATTTCTTAATGTTTGACTTATAAATCTGGTGCCTATAACTCACTGGAGCAGTCAAGGGTTAAAGATCTTTGGAAAATACATAAATTATTGGTTAATTCACTTTAACAAAAATAAATTTAAAGTACCCAATTATTATTTTCCAATTAAGGGGGAATTTAGCATGGGCAATCCACCTAACCTGCATATCTTTGGGTTTGTGGGGGTCGGACCCACGCAGACATAGGGAGATGTGCAAACTCCATACACTGACCCAGGGCCGGGATTGAACCCGGGTCCTCAGCACCATAGGCAGCAGTGCTAACCACTGCTGGGTCACCGTGCCGTCCTGGCTAATTCACTTCTGTTGGGACTCCGTGGTCTGTGGGGCTGGAACTGACTGCGCACCCTCCTGGAGTGTTGTAACAGGCCTGAAGTTTGTTCTGTTGGCCATGCAGGCCAGTACCACTGTGAATCTCGTCTTTCATGATTTCTCATATTTCAGGATTTCACAAGAACTGTTTTGGAACATTATCTGCTCCAAGGTGCAGTTGCTGGGCATGTCAAAATTCTTGGGTGTTTTATTCATGTTCTAGATGTGACATAATGGGTATTAGTGTTTTTTCTGCTGTCTATAGAATCGCTGGAAGCTGGTGACTTTGATATCATGATCTATTTTTAAAAATATATAATTTTATTCTCTTTTTTCACATTTTCTCCCAAATTTACACCTACCAACAATAAACAATTATCAGTAACAAATATGTCAATCCCCATATCAATAACAACGATCCCATCCTCCCACCAAACCCAAAACAGTAGCCCACATATTCACATAAACAAATGACAAAAAAGAATCAGGAATCACCCATAGTCACCATTAACACACACAGTCCCCCCCCAAACTAATGTTTGATGTTATCCAGTTCTTGAAAGTGCATAATGAATAATGCCCATGAATTGTAGAACCCCTCCATCCTTCCCCTCAGTTCAAACTTAACCTTCTCAAGAGTCAAGAATTCCAACAGGTCCCCCCCCGCCACACCAGGGCACAGGGTGAAGAGGCTGCTCTCCATCCCAACAGGATCTACCTTTGGGCGATCAACGAGATGAAGGCTACAGCATCTGCCTCCCCACCTGTTTCCAACCCCGGCTGGTCCGACACCCCGAATATGGCCTCCCGAGGGCCCGGGTCCAGTTTAATATCACGATCTATTGGTAGTCTCTGAGCGATTTGGGTCTTCAGCTGCAACACTGAACCTTTCTGCTCCTCAAAATGGCTGCACCAACTAGCTGTTGCTGGATGATTCTGAAAGCTGTTGCTGTGAAATCTTTGGGTTTTATTTGGTCTGCTTGAGTGCATGTATAAATATTGCAGTTCAGGTGACGATGTATTCATTCTGACTATTTCCAAGGACCCATCGTAGGAGCTGGCATAGGGGCTGGTTTAGCACAGTGGGCTAAATAGCTGGCTTAATGCAGAACAATGCCAGCAGCGTGGGTTCAGTTCCCATGCTGGCCTCCCCAAACTGGCGGCGGAATGTGGCGACTAGGGGCTTTTCACAGTAACTTCATTGAAGCCTACTTGTGACAATAAGCGATTATTATTATTATTCCTAAATGCTTCTCAGGGGTAGTGGCTTGTCTCTATTGTGATGACGTATTTGGTATTAGGCATCTTCTTCAGGGTGGATTCCTCCTCCTTGAATTCTTGCACCAGTTTTTCACTAACATTGAATTCCCTCACTGCAGCACAGTTGTTATGAGATAGAAAATGTTATGATTTTTTAGCTTGAAACAAGCTTTGTACAGTTTGCCGGAGGAGTCATTTCTGTTTGCTTTTTGTCGCGTGTGGTCTGTTCTGGGCATGTCTGAAGCTCTTGTACATTATCTTGGCAACAAGGTCTGTATCGCCGGCTTGATTCAATGTTTTTTATAAATCATTGATGGGATATAGGCGCTGCAGGCTGTGCCAGCATTTATTGTCCATCCCTAATCCCTTGAGGGGGCAGTTAAGAGTCAACCACATTGTTGTGGGTTTGGAGTCACATGACCAGACCAGATAAGGATGGCAGATTTCCTTCTCTAAAGGACATTAGTGATCTAGATGGGTTTGTCCGACAATAGACAATGGTTTCATGGTCATCATTAGACTTTTAATTCCAGATATTTTATTGAGTTTAAATTCCATTACCTGCTGTGGTGGGATTCGAACCTGGATCCCCAGGTCATTATCCTGGGTCTCTGGATTATTAGTCATGCGACAATACCACTCTGCCACCACCTCCCCAAATTTGACTTAAAAATTAGTATGTCTGAGGTGAAAAACTGAGGCCAACCCCTAATATGTGAATAGCATTTCTTAGTAAAGGCGAGTAGCCTTATACAGCAAATATAGGCCTACACAGGATTTTTGGCGCCAAAGAAAATAAGCTTCCCTTATTCTCCATGATCGACTGCAGTAGGGGCAGCACAGTGGTTAGCACTGTTGCCTCAAACAGGGAGATCTGGGTTCAATCCCGGTTCCAGGTCACTGTCCATGTGGAGTTTGCACATTTTCCCCATGTCTGCGTGGGTCTCACCCCCACAACCCAAAAAGATGTGTAGGTTAGGTGAATTGGTCATGCTAAATTACCTCTTAATTGGGACAAAAAAAATCTGGTACTCTAAATTCTGAGTCAACCAGCTAAATCCTGTATACGCACCTATATTTTGCCTGCCCCCATCTCTCCTGGTACAATAGCCCGGGAGATTCTAACTCCCATCGTTGGCGGAGAGCTTGTTGACTGGATAACTCCAATCAAAAGGCTGGATACAACATGGAGCATGACTGGGGTAAATATCCTGTGTTGCTCTTGCTTAGTCATAATTACAGAACAAAGCAGTTCCTGTTGGTTATGGTAAAGTAAAAATTTCTGATAGCTGCATTAATGGGAGAGTGGCTGTCTCTTCATAGGGCCAGCAATGTGCAGTTCAGTTGATTTACCAATGGGGTTGGTATCTACTTAGCTTAGTTACCCTGAAGTCTATTAATGGGCTGCCCTTTGAAGCCGACTACTCCAATTTAAGAGACTTTCAACAAAATCACTATGAGCAGAACTTTTTGAGAGGCCCCCTCACCAGCTCGGTGTGGTTCGCCTATGGAGTGTGGATATTTTTATTGCACCGGATAGGATGAACACAAATATTCCAGTTGGTTTCTCTCCATGAATGTAATACACCTGAAGCTGTTGTGTTGTGCAAGGTTTCTTGTAGCACCAGGCTGTTCGGTCTCTGATTTGTCCCTGCTTCTCTCTTCTTTTCAGACGTGCAGAATATAGCTGTTTATAAGAATGAACTGTTCTGTCTCCACGCTGATGGGCGGGTAACTCACCTATGCCTCTTGTCAGGAGAGCGGTGCATAGAGCGTCTGCTGCGGCGAGACATGTGGACCCTGGCTGCTCAAGTCTGCTGCCTCTTCCAGCACTGCATTACTGCAAGCAGGGTGAGTACCTGCTGCCAGTGTTACAGTCGGATGCTTGTTGATACCTTGGACTTGCAAGATGCCCATAATCCATGATATTTGAGTTATTGAAGCAATTTCAAAGAACCATTTTAATAACGGACAGATACCAAAATCCTTGAAACGGAGACAGGATTTATACGAAATATTCCGAGTCTGCAGTTTGAGGGTTGTTGACAAATGGGAGGATTATTTTTTACTGTGCAAAGGCAAGCATTCTTCTGCTCAGTTAGTCTTTTTTTGAACATAATTTTTATTAAGATTTTCACAAAATATCAAAAACAGAAAATATAAACCAGAAAACAATATTAACAACAAAAAAGAAAAAAAAACACAAAAACCCCCAAAACCAGAACACCTCTTCCCCCCCCCCCCCCCCCCCCCCCCCAAGTAACTACAAAAAGAAGAAATAGATTAGCACCCGGCATATTCGACAAACACATGTACATATTTCTCCCCTCCACTGAAACAACCCCCCCCCCCCCCCCCCCCCCCCCCAAACCAGGTTGCTGCTGCTGCCGGCCTATTTTCCTACTGTTCTGCCAGGAAAGGCTGCCACCGCCTAAAAATCCCCCGTACTGATCCCCTCCGGGCAAATTTCACCCTCTCCAATTTGATGAACCCCGCCATATCATTGATCCAGGCCTCCACGCTTGGGGGCCTCGCATCCTTCCACTGAAGCAAAATCCTCTGCCGGGCTACTAGGGACGCAAAGGCCAGAACACCGGCCTCTTTCACCTCCTGCACTCCCGGCTCCACCACAACCCCAAAATTTGCGAGTCCCCAGCCTGGATTGACCCTGGATCCTACCACCCTTGACACCTTCCTTGCTATGCCCTTCCAAAATTCCCCCAGCGCTGGGCATGCCCAGAACATAATGGGCATGGTTCGCTGGGCTCCCCGAGCACCTAGCACACCTGTCCTCGCCCCCGAAGAACCTGCTCATCCTTGTCCCGGTCATATGAGCCCTATGCAGCACCATGAACTGAATGAGGCTAAGCCTCGCACAAGAAGAGGAGGAATTCACTCTTTCCAGGGCATCCACCCACGTTCCCATCTCGATCTCCTCACCCAGCTCCTCTTCCCATTTACCCTTCAACTCCTCCACCGAGGCCTCACCTACCTCCTGCATTACGTGGTACACGTCCAAAATCCTCCCTCCTCCAACCCACCCCCCCGAGAGCACCCTGTCTCGTACCCCAAGTGGGGGCAACAGAGGAAACCCCTCCACTTGCCACCTGGCAAACGCCCTAACCTGCATGTACCTAAACATGTTCCCTGGGGGGAGCCCAACCTTCCCTTCTAACTCACCCAAGCTCGCAGACCTCCCATCTACAAACAGGTCCCCCAACCTCCTAATACCTACCCTGTGCCAGCTAAGAAACCCGCCATCAATGCTCCCTGGAACAAACCGGTGGTTCCCCCGTATCGGGGTCTCCGTCGAGCCCCCCACCTCCCCCCGTGCCGTCTCCATTGCCCCCAAATTTTGAGGGTAGCCACCACCACCGGGCTCGTGGTATACCTCGTTGGAGGGAGCGGCAACGGCGCCGTTACCAGCACCTCCAGGCTCATGCCCACACAGGACGCCATCTCCATCATCTTCCATGCTGCCCCTTCCCCGTCCATTACCCACTTACGCATCATCGCTGCGTTGGCAGCCCAATAGTACCCACAGAGGTTGGGCAGTGCCAGACCCTCCCTATCCCTGCCCCGCTCCAAAAACACCCTTCTCACCCTCGGAGTCCCATGCACCCATACAAATCCCGTAATACTCCTGTTGACCCTCCTAAAAAAGGCCTTTGGGATAAGGATGGGGAGGCACTGGAACAAGAACAAAAACCTCGGGAGCACCGTCATCTTGACTGACTGCAAACTGCCTGCCAGCGACAGCGGCAACATGTCTCATCTTTTAAACTCTTCCTCCATTTGCTCCACCAGCCTCAGTTAGAGTCTTAATGATCACTGTAGAACTTATCTTGATACTTTTTTTTCTGTTTGCAGTTGTAATGTGAGAATTACAGGGTCATGTCCTCCCAATTAGATGTAGCTTGAAGAAGGATATCATTATATTGGCCACTGTTACAAAGGGGCCCAAGTATGATGTAGTAGCCCTTGCATGGCGGAAGTGGGCAGAGTGTAATGAATTCCCTCTTGTGGGAAGGACTGCTTGATATAATATAGTCACTATTCTGGGAAGTGAGGGATATGGTGTAATATAGTCACTATTTCATAGGTGGGATTGCTTTGACAGTTTTTGTTTTTAAAAAAAGGTCCGGGGATGACCGTGTTTGGGGGATGACGGTATGTGAGGAGTTGAGAAATTAGGGTCGTGTGTACAAATAGCCTTCAAAATGCAATTTTGGTTGATCCACATTGTCTTGTGACAGTGGTCTTATTGTTGATGCTCGCCTTCACAGACTCGTAAGCTGTTGCCTGTGGACAGACTGGATCACCTGAAGTCACAGCTAGATGCTACCACACAGAGCCATCTTGTTGCCCGATTGGAAGAAGTGTTGCTGAAGCTGGAGCCCTTTGACTCAGCCTGCAGCAGTCGCAGGAGCAGCTTTTCCTCTCATGTATGTGGTTTGTGATGACCTTTCAACCTAGGTCAAATAGCCTAATGCAGTATTCGAGTACAAGATATCTGTTGAGATTACTGGCTTTCAACTTTGGGTGAGCGTATCGTGGTGTTGGATAGTTGGTGCGGATTAATGTGTAGTATACCTTGAAAATGCCCTGTAGTTGGTCAACTTTAGCTCTTGAAACATATCTGTTGTTTCCAGAACTGATTTACTGGGTAAATGTAAAGTGGTTGTGAATTTCAGCTTGACAGTGTGCACATGGGGTTTAAGCAGCCGACTAACATACATTACCTAGGTGAGTGTTGTCCAATAAGGTTTTCAGTGCTTGCCATGTTTGTGGTGATCCGGTTCCCATATTCACCTCATGATACAAAATATATGCATTATTGGTAAAAATAATGCATAACCTTTTGATATAGGTCTCCTGTTTTAAGCCGTCAGCAATCGATACAGATTCACTCATTGCCAGAGCCAGCATCAAAAGGGTTTTGCAATCCAACCATTTCACAAAGCAAGCCTGCTGTTTACACTCTTGAGGGTGGTGACAATCTGTTAACTGATGTGTTCTGTTTCTAACAGTGTGTTCCAGTTTATTACCAAAAACCACATTTCTTCAAGAGTAAACTGTCTCTATTTAGTCAGAATTGATATATTAGGAGACACAGTGAGGGAAAAGAATGACCAAATCTCTACCTATTAACTCTGCATTCTGACTCTTGCCTTCCTCAGTTCCCTGTCGTTTCTGAACACATTGTCCAGACAATTAATAGATCTTTGGCTCGTGGAAAACCCCCTGTAATCTCTCCTTTTAAGCCAAAGTGCTGTACACCTTTCAATCACTCATTTCAACACATTTATTAGGACGAAAGCTGAACACATTTCGATGGTGCCATCCCAGCTTGCTAAAGCTGTACATTTCAGAACTCATTGGCAGCCATGCTATGCTGTCTGTTGCTCATGCAACCCACCTATTTTGTGCAAACCACCAACTACCAGCTAATTGCATTGCTGGCCTTCTGAAGGCCTGCCCTTCGTTCATAGCAGCTCACCCAGTGCTCTAAATGCAGGCCCCCCACTGAGAACAGAGACAGAAGGTAACAAATGGCCAAATATCTTTCTTGGTTCACTGATAGTGAGCTTTCGTGTTCCAGGTCACGAGAAGCCAAACAACTGAACAATAATTCTGATTTTTTTTTAAAAAATAGAAACCGAAACTGCTGAAAATACTCAACAGGTCAGGTAGCATATGTGGTGAGAATAACCTTCCATAAGAACAGATACTATAAACATTGTCAGTCTGACTGGTACGTGCCTCCTGTCTAACAGCAAAGTGGTCATGCGAGTGACACCCAGGCTCACACCCACTTCGGCAACTTCAGCATAATTCAGGAATATGTGGCTCTAAAATTGGCAGCATCAATTTGCCAGAAGTCTATAACTAATTTGTGCGTTCAAAGCGCTGATCTCGATTCATCCAGAAACAGTGACCACTTGAATGATGTACCAATGCCCAGGGAAAAGCGGTCTGAGGAGGAATGCAGAGCAGTATTTGTTTTTAATTTTTAACTGACTGCCCCTCCCTGCTTGGCCTTTCTGTTTGACACTGCTTCCTCTTTGCTTCTTTTTCATTGTTACTAAAATATGAAGGGGGGGGGGGGGGGGGGTGGGAGAGAGAGGAAGGGAGGGATTGATGCTCCCTTCTTGGAAAGTACCTTCCTCGTGCCATGGTGGGTGAAGTCTACCGTTTCTTTCTGTTCGCTGATGAGACATGTGGGGAAGGGGAACGTGCTCTCCAGTCGCGTGTCTGAGATTGGGGACATGTGGGGAAGGGGAACGTGCTCTCCAGTCGCGTGTCTGGGATTTGGGACATGTGGGGAAGGGGAACGTGCTTTTCAGTCGCGAGTCTGGGATTTGGGACATGTGGGGAAGGGGAACGTGCTCTCCAGTCACGTGTCTGAGATTGGGGACATGTGGGGAAGGGGAACGTGCTCCTCAGCTTCGTGTCTGAGATTGGGGACATGGGCTGAAGGGGAACGTGCTCTCCAGTTCCGTGCCTGAGATTGGGGACATGTGCTGAAGGGGAACGTGCTCTCCAGCTCCGAGTCTGACATGTGGGGAAGGGAACGTGCCCACCCACTCCAAGTCTGAGATTGCGGACATGTGGAGAAGGGGAACGTGCTCTCCAGCTCAGAGTCTGAGATTGGGAACATGTGGGGAAAGGGAATGTACTCTCCAGCTCCGAGTCTGAGATTGGACCTTCCTGTGACCATGAGTTTGCTGGGCCCCCTCTTTACCCAAGTGAATTTATGCATTGCAACTTAAAATCGTGAGAAGCTGGTTACATTTAAACCTTGATGTGTTCTTTCCTTCAGGAGAGTTTTAATGTCCTAGATTCAGGCATTTATCGTGTGATTAGTCGCCGAGGCAGCCAATCGGATGAGGACTCTGGTTCATTGCACAGCCATCTGTCTGAAGAGGAGAGATTGAGAGAATTTACTTCAGTACAGGAGGAAGAGCAAGGAGAACAGGGTAAGGACAGATGATGCCCTTGGGCAGGACAAATAATCCGTGTCTAAACCTCTGCTGGAACTCTGCTTGATTTACTTAAATAAGGACAATGCCAGTGAGACACGCCTTGCACAAAATTAACCCACTTGTCAGTTCAATAGAAACCTGCATTTGCACCAAATATTTACCCGAAATCCACCTTAACAGAACACTACAGATTATTGAGACTACTACTTGGAACATTCATTTGTTGCAGTTTTTTTGTTTTTGTAGCACATCATCTGGTGCCTGCATTGGACCTGTGCCAAATGGGAGGCGTGCTGTTGTCCATTGATGCCATTTTGTTTCTGTTTTCATTTGTTAGACAATGTCTCCCACTCTTCCTTGAATATTGAAGGTGATCGGAGTGAGACACTGATTCCATTCCATCTTCCATTGTCATTTCGTTCCGCATCTCCACGAGTCTCTTTGCAGGCTATGAAGGAAAGGTAACCTCAACAACTGATTATCACCAACATTAGTGCAAATGTTAACATGAAATACTGATAAACACCATTATTCCTGGTAAAAACTGTGCAGCAGAATATGATAAGCATGAGATCCTGGAATTGGTACCTCAGCTGTATCTCCTGGGGAGGGTAGATAACATTTAGGTAATTTTGTTTTAGCAGACTGAGCTGAGAGGAAAACTATCAGCCATTGACCACTACATGAATGATATTGGGTGAGGACAGGACTGGCTTGTGCTGTGGCACCCCATTGATCAAATAGCCCATAAGTACTTCCAATCTTTACGATAGACTAGGTTGCATGGGCTACCAAAGGTGACTGATTGTGAAGTTGTATTCCCAGTAGGAATGAGGAGGAGGGGAACACATTACAAAAAAAACCCACCAATCCTTGTTTTGTGTTCATTGCACTTCATTCATGAAGTCAACATATATTATTTTCCATTTTGAATTCTCTTTAGCTTTGAAGGGAAATTAAGCAGACAGGTTCCCTGGATTTTCTTTACTCACTGGAATGTGAATCTTGGCATTCTCTACACAGAGCAGCTGTGGATGCTCAATTGTTCAGTATGTTCAAGACAAAAGATTGATAGAGAATTGAGGAAAACTTGGGGACAGTGCAGGGGAAGGTTTGAGATAATAATTGCTTATTGGCACAAGTAGGCTTCAATGAAGTTCCTGTGAAAAGCCTCTAGTCGCCACATTCCGCCGCCTGTTCGGGGAGGCTGGTACGGGAATTGAACACGCACTGCTGGCATTGTTCTGCATTACAAGCCAGCTGTTTAGCCCACTGTTAGAAGATCAGCTGTGATTTTATTGAATAGCTTTACATGAGGGGACAGATGATCCACTCCAGCTCCTATTTTTTATGGTGACAGGAAGGCTCCCATGAGGCAGAAGCAGTCCTCACTGCAACTAATAGCAGCAATGCCAGTTTCTCGTTTCCCTTCATTCTTTATCAATCTTTGTCTTGAATATACTGAACAATTGAGCATCTCCAGTTCTCTGTGATAGAGAAAGATCAAGACAGTCCAGGAAAGGTAAACCCAGGACAATAATTTCATTTGTGCTCGACAGCAGGCAGAGAAGGGAACAAAAACAGAAAATGCTGGACAATCTCAGCAGGTCTGGCAGCATCTGACCAGGCGTCCTGAGTGTCGCAAGTCTCGCGAGGCCTCCTGCAAGATTTACAGCTCGTTGCTGAGTCAGGCGCAATGAGGTAATTGAATCGTGCTCACTGACACCCGGGCACCTTGGCACTGCCACCAAGAGAGAAAACAAAGCTAATGTTTCAAGTCCGGATGACTCTTTGTCAAAGCTAGAGAGAACTGGAAATGAGATGATAGACCAGGGGTGGGCAAACTTTTTCGTGCAAGGGCCACATTCAGAAATTCACAATTTTAAAGGGCCGCATAGTATATTAAGTAAAATAATTAATATTTAAAATAGCCAAAATAAAAGGTTTTAAAAAAAAAAGCAATTAATTTTTATTAATTAATATTTTAAAGTAGAAACTTCACATGAAACACATGTTGTGCCGAGCAATGATCACCCTACTCAAGTCAACGTATCCACCCTATACCAGTAACCCAACAGCCCCCCCATTAACCTTAAAATAAAAAAAATGTAAAAAATTTTTTTTTTTGACTTGATCTTGGTGGGCCGCCTAAAGACCTTTGGCGGGCCGCATGCGGCCCGCGGGCCATAGTTTGCCCACCCCTGTGATAGACTGTTGTGTGGGAGGGAGGAGTAGGCTTGATAGAAGGTCAGCCATAGGTGGCGATTGACAAAGATGCTGTGGACAAAAGGCCTACATTACAGCCTTCTGGACTTAACATTGAATTCAACAACTTCTGACTGTGTACTCTCCTCCACCTTCAACCCATTTTCATTTCTATCAATTTATTTTCATTTCTTCCATCGATCCGTTTTTCCATCACCACTGTCTCCCAATCCCAATCCACGAGTGCCATCAGTTTCCTGTTCCAAGTTGTCCTTTGTCACGCTGCTTAACTCTGTTCTACCATGAACACATTTTGATCTATTAATGTAACACTATCAGCACCCTTCTTAGTCATTGAGCCCAATTTAATGGCCTCGCTGCGCCTGACGCGGGGTGTAACGAGCTGTTAAATCTTGCGGGATGTCTCCCAAGATTTGCGACACTCGGGACATCTCATGAGATCTAACGAGATCTCACGAGACGTCGCAATCTGGATCTTTCCCTCGCTGGGCGGGATTCAGATTTTGATATTGAAGGCTCTGGGCAGGTTGGTATCCGGGGACCTAGGCACTGCCAGGCCACCACTGTCGGGGTGCCTGAGTTTCACTGCCAGGATTCCAGGTTGGCAATGCCAAGGTGCCTGAATACCATGTTGGCATTGCCAGGGATCGGGCCTGAGGATGCCCTGCCCATATAAGGTGGGCTGAGGAGAGGGTCTTGAGGACCTATTAACTGGTAAGCTGGGGAGTCCGGAGGCCTTGGTGAAGAGTCAGAGGGGGGTTCAAAGATGGGGGAAATCGGGGTGGCATTTAAAAATGGCACACCAATCTGTTCCTGTACTGCCGAGCTCATCAATGGAGGAAATATAGGTAAGTACGACTCCGGTGAGGGGGGGGTTCCTCCCTGAGGCCAAAAAAAGGTTCCCGTTTGATAACGGGCCAAGTGCCAAGAAACGCCCCACTAAACGCACCCAAAACGGAACTTTCTTCCCATTAAATCGTGCCCATAATCACCACCATTTACATTCCTTTGTCTTTTTGTCCATGACATCTTTGTCAATCTCCACCTATCGCTGGCCCTCTCTCCACCATCACTGCTTCACCGGCCCCACTGCAGTATATATCTCATCCTATTGCCAGTTCTCTCCAGCTTTGACAAAAGTCACCCAGACTCAATGTTAGCTCCCTTCTCTTTCCACAGATGCTGTCAGACCTGCTAAGGTTGACCAGCAGTTTCTGCCTTGGTTCAGATTCCAGCATCCGCAGTCATTTGCATTTATGTTAAAGTGGGGATAAAGTACATGATTGTGAGCAGAAAGCTTAGGAGAAATGGCAGCAAATATTTGTTTATACTCCAAAGGTAGTAATGACTCTAATAGGTTGCCAGGAAGAGTGTTTGATGCCACCTTGTTTGATTCATGTGGCGTCTGTCATGAGGAGAAAATTAGGGTTTGCATTTGGGAAAGTTGCGATCAGATGGGCTAAAGGGTTGCCTTCATCCAAAACTATCTTGTGATTATTGCTGTGGGAGCTAGCAAGGTAAGCTTGTGCCCACCATGAAACCTAAGAATATGTCTGATCAGCTGCCCTGTGTCTCTGCAGGAGCAATAATTTATATGTTTGTCTTGAACCTTTTGACCTGTTTTACAGTGTCTCCAGCTTTGTCAGGAAAACGAAAGAAACAATCAGTACGCTTCATCCCAACACTGACTTCCGATTCAAACCTGAAATAAAAGACGGCGAGCTACAGTGTGAAGTTCTGGTCACTTCAACACGTAGGCAGGGTCTGGAGCACGAGTAAGAGAGTATTTTTTTCTCATGAACAATTTAGCAACTCTTATTGTCTTGACATATTGTTTAACAATATTGATCTGGAACCAAAATATTCATTTGGTCGCAAAGTTACTATTCTTCCCTCACTCTCAGCTACAGAAACATGGGTCATCACTTCTGGCTGTGATCTTGCTACAAGTCAGGATTTCTATCCTCCTCATCGAAAAGTAGAATACTGCAGGTGCTGGAAATCCAATATAGAAACAGAAAACACAGGGAAAATACTCAGCAGTTGGGCAGCATCTGTGTAAGGAGACAGAAACAGTTAACCTTCAGGTCTGTGACCTTTCATTAGAATTGGGAAAAGTGAGAGAGGTAATAGGTTTTCTAAGTGAGACAAGAATAAAGGAAGACCTGTGGTAGAGTGGAAGACAGGTTGGTCCCCAGGGCCAAAGGGAAAGGTAATGGGACAAGAAAAGAAACAAAATATGTGAGTAGAGCAGGTATTCTGTGTTATATTACTGTGTGTAATATATATATATTACCTTTTTGAACCAGCTGAGTTGTTGAAATGAGCCGCAGTCTTCTTATAAAGATAAACTAATTTATTGAGTAATATAAATACTATTGAGTTCTTTTTACTTCATACTCAACTAGAAAAACAAATAAACAATCAGAAATATAACTAACTAAATTATACAATACAATACTTTGAGAACTCATAACTTCTCTCTCTAGCTTTCCTATGTCTCGTCTCCCTGCAGTCCTGATACACACACCTTCAGAAAGAACAGAAAGCTATTCTTATAGGTCCTGACATTGAGACATCTAGTGGTCAATTGACTGTACTAGCATTACATATATTGATCATGTATATTGATATACAGAGATCACTACATTCTGCTGACTGAATTTTAAAACAGCAAAGGAAAGGAAGGAAAATGGGTAACATAGTTTACAGTCTGAAATTGTTGAACTCACTTAAACATTGAGTCTTGGCAGGGTTCTTTCCTTTAGAAACATTGGGGTTAAGCTTGATTTGCTCCTTGTCCAAAGGCTTAACGCAATCACTTTCCAGCATGGGTCACCAATGATTATCATCATGACTGATTTTGTTCTCTGTTTCTTCCTCCCAGCTAGACAAAGCAAACTGATTGTGCTGCACAAAATATGATCATATTTCAGCACAGCTTCCTTCTGATTAGTACTGCAGTGAAGCGCAAATAGAAATAAAGGCGATCCGACGGCCATTGCAGGGGCATGGCTGCCGGATCACATAGATTGGGACCTGAGGATTGAAGGGCACATGACATTTAGGAAGGACAGGTGGAGGGGTTGCTCTGTTAATTAATTTTTTTAAAAAATATTTTTATTCTGCTCCTTTTTCACATTTTCTCCCAAATTTACACCCACCAATAATAAACAATAATCAGTAACAAATATGTCAATCCCCATATCAATAACAACGATCCCATCCTCCCACCAAACCCCAAACATTAGCCCGCATGTTCACATAAACAAATTACAAAAAGGAATCAGGAATCACCCATAGTCACCATTAACACACACAGCCCCCCTCCCCCCAACCCTCCCAACCACTCGCCCCAACTAATGTTCGATGTTATCGAGTTCTTGAAAGTGCTTAATGAATAATGCCCATGAATTGTAGAACCCTCCATCTTTCCCCTCAGTTCAAACTTAACCTTCTCAAGAGTCAAGAATTCCAACAGGTCCCCCCGCCACGCCAGGGCACGGTTGCTCTCCAACCTATCGGGATCCGTCTTCGGGCGATCAATGAGGTGACGACTACAACATCTGCCTCCGCACCCGTTTCCAACCCTGGCTGGTACGACACCCCGAATGTGGCCTCCTGGGGGCCTGGGTCCAGTTTCACGTGCACCACTTTAGAAATTATATATAGTAAGCTCAGAGAAGGGGGCAAAAGAGGGGGAGGTGTGGCGCTGCTAGTCAAGGACAGTATTACGGTGGCGGAAAGGATGCTAGATGGGGACTCTTCTTCCGAGGTAGTATGGGCTGAGGTTAGAAACAGGAAAGGAGAGGTCACCCTGTTGGGAGTTTTCTATAGGCCACCTAATAGTTCTAGGGATGTAGAGGAAAGGATGGCGAAGATGATTCTGGAAAAGAGTGAAAGTAACAGGGTAGTTGTTATGGGAGACTTTAACTTTCCAAATATTGACTGGAAAAGATATAGTTCGAGTACATTAGATGGGTCGTTCTTTGTACAATGTGTGCAGGAGGGTTTCCTGACACAATATGTTGACAGGCCAATAAGAGGCGAGGCCACATTGGATTTGGCTTTGGGTAATGAACCAGGCCAGGTGTTAGATCTGGAGGTAGGTGAGCACTTTGGAAACAGTGACCACAATTCGGTGACCTTTACGTTAGTGATGGAAAGGGATAAGTATACCCCGCAGGGCAAGAGTTATAGCTGGGGGAAGGGCAATTATGATGCCATTAGACATGACTTAGGATGTGTAGGTTGGAGAAGTAGGCTGCAAGGGTTGGGCACACTGGATATGTGGAGCTTGTTCAAGGAACAGCTATTGCGTGTTCTTGATAAGTACGTACCAGTCAGGCAGGGAGGAAGGGGTAGAGCGAGGGAACCGTGGTTTACCAAAGAAGTGGAATCTCTTGTTAAGAGGAAGAAGGAGGCCTATGTGAAGATGAGGCGTGAAGTTTCAGTTGGGGCACTTGATAGTTACAAGGAAGCGAGGAAGGATCTAAAGAGAGAGCTAAGACGAGCAAGGAGGGGACACGAGAAGTCTTTGGCAGGTAGGATCAAGGAAAACCCAAAAGCTTTCTATAGGTATGTCAGGAATAAAAGAATGACTAGGGTAAGAGTAGGGCCAGTCAAGGACAGTGGTGGGAAGTTGTGTGTGGAGGCTGAGGAGATAAGCGAGATACTAAATGAATACTTTTTGTCAGTATTCACTCAGGAAAAAGATAATGTTGTGGAGGAGACTGCTGAGACCCAGGCTATTAGAATAGATGGCATTGAGGTGCGTAGGGAAGAAGTGTTGGCAATTCTGGACAAGGTGAAAATAGATAAGTCCCTGGGGCCTGATGGGATTTATCCTAGGATTCTCTGGGAAGCCAGGGAAGAGATTGCTGAGCCTTTGGCTTTGATTTTTATGTCATCATTGGCTACAGGAATAGTGCCAGAGGACTGGAGGATAGCAAATGTGGTCCCTTTGTTCAAGAAGGGGAGTAGAGATAACCCCGGTAACTATAGGCCGGTGAGCCTCACGTCTGTTGTGGGTAAAGTCTTGGAGAGGATTATAAGAGATACGATTTATAATCATCTAGATAGGAATAATATGATTAGGGATAGTCAGCATGGTTTTGTGAAGGGTAGGTCATGCCTCACAAACCTTATCGAGTTCTTTGAGAAGGTGACTGAACAGGTAGACGAGGGTAGGGCAGTTGATGTGGTGTATATGGATTTCAGTAAAGCGTTTGATAAGGTTCCCCACGGTCGGCTATTGCAGAAAATACAGAGGCTGGGGATTGAGGGTGATTTAGAGATGTGGATCAGAAATTGGCTAGTTGAAAGAAGACCGAGGGTGGTGGTTGATGGCAAATGTTCAGAATGGAGTTCAGTTACGAGTGGCGTACCACAAGGATCTGTTCTGGGGCCGTTGCTGTTTGTCATTTTTATAAATGACCTAGAGGAGGGCACAGAAGGTTGGGTGAGTAAATTTGCAGACGACACTAAAGTCGGTGGAGTTGTAGACAGTGTGGAAGGATGTTGCAGGTTACAGAGGGACATAGATAAGCTGCAGAGCTGGGCTGAGAGGTGGCAAATGGAGTTTAATGTAGAGAAGTGTGAGGTGATTCACTTTGGAAAGAAAAACAGGAATGCGGAATATTTGACTCATGGTACAATTCTTGGCAGTGTGGATGAGCAGAGGGATCTCGGTGTCCATGTACATAGATCCCTGAAAGTTGCCACCCAGGTTGATAGGGTTGTGAAGAAGGCCTGTGTTGGCCTTTATTGGTAGAGGGATTGAGTTCCGGAGCCATGAGGTCATGTTGCAGCTGTACAAAACTCTGGTACGGCCGCATTTGGAGTATTGCGTACGGTTCTGGTCGCCTCATTATAGGAAGGACGTGGAAGCTTTGGAACGGGTGCAGAGGAGATTTACCAGGATGTTACCTGGTATGGAGGGAAAATCTTATGAGGAAAGGCTGATGGACTTGAGGTTGTTTTCGTTAGAGAGAAGAAGGTAAAGAGGTGACTTAATAGAGGCATACAAAATGATCAGAGGGTTAGATAGGATGGACAGTGAGAGCCTTCTCCCGCGGATGGAGGTGGCTAGCACGAGGGGACATAGCCTTAAATTGAGGGGTAATAGATATAGGACAGCGGTCAGAGGTGGGTTTTTTACGTAAAGAGTGGTGAGGCCGTGGAATGCCCTACCTGCAACAGTAGTGAACTCGCCAACATTGAGGGCATTTAAAAGTTTATTGGATAAGCATATGGATGATAATGGCATAGTGTAGGTTAGATGGCCTTTAGTTTTTGACTTCCCATGTCGGTGCAACATCGTGGGCCGAAGGGCCTGTACTGCGCTGTATCGTTCTATGTTCTATGTTCTAACCCTCCTTCCAGTAATCCTCTAACTGTGGACAGGACCAAAACATATAAACGTGATTAGCCCCTCCCGGCAATGTTCACACACATCTTCCACTCCCTCAAAGAATCGGCTCATCCTTGCCCTCGTGAGGTGTGCTCTGTATACCACCTTCAGCTGTATCAGCTCCAACCTCGCGCATGAGGTGGAGGCATTCACTCTCCGGAGCACCTCACACCAGAACCCCTCCTCCATATCCTCTCCCAACTCTTCCTCCCACTTTGCTTTGATCCCTTCCAGTGGTGCCTTCTCCTCTTCCAAAATAGCTCTGTAAACCGCTGACACTGCCCCCTTCTCCAGTCCCCCTGTCGTCAGCACCTCCTCCAGCAATGTGGAGGCCGGCTCCCCTGGGAAGCTCTGTATCTCCTTTCTGGCAAAATCTCGAACCTGCATGTATCTAAACATTTCCCCCTGCTCCAGCCCATACTTCGCTTTCAGCTGCTTCAATCCTGCAAAGCGTCCCCTAAGAAACAAATCTTTTAGCGTCTTAATCCCCTTCTCTTCCCATTTCCGGAAATTTCCATCCCACTTCCCTGACTCAAATCTGCGGTTTCCCCCAAATCGGCAATTCCCTTGACCCTGCACCTAACCCGAAGTGTTGGCGAAACTGCCTCCAAATTCTCAATGAAGCTATTATTACCGGACACCCTGAATATTTCCCCGGGGCTATCGGGAGCAGCACTGTTGCTAGTGCTTTCAATCCCGACCCCCTGCGCAAACTCTCCTCCATTCTGACCCACTGGGAATAAACCCCTCTGTGCTCTTAATTAATTATGGTATTACCACATTAGAGAGGGAGGATCCAATTTCAGGAAACCAGGATGTAGAAATTGTTTGGATATAAATGATAGGGTGGCACAGTGGTTAGCACTGCTGCCTCACGGCGCTGAGGACCCGTGTCAGCATGGGTCTCACCCCACAGGGTAGATGGATTAACCACACTAAATTGCCCCTTTATTGGAAAAAATATAATTGGGTACGCTAAATTTATTTTTTAAAAAGATAAATGATAAAAGCAAAGAAGTCCTTTGTGGGAGAAGTGTATTTTGTGCCCCCTAATAGTAAACATACAGCAGGAAGAGGTATAAAGGAAGAAATAATGGGAACATGTCAAAGCGATACTCATGTGGGATTTTAATCTGCATTTCGACTGGGAAATCAGACGGACAAAGGTAGTGTAGATGTGGAATTCATGGAATGTTTTTGAGATAGTTTCTGAGAACAGAACAGAGCAGGCTATACTAGACCTGGTGTTGTACAAAAGATAGGATTAATTGGTAACCTCATAGTAAAAGCCCCCCAAGGTTACAGCGACCATAATATGATTGAATTTTACATTCAGTTTGAGGAAAGAGGAGAGCTGGTCCAAGACTTTGTTTTTATAAGGGAATTATAAATCATGAAAGTAGAGCTAGCTACAGTGAACTGGCAAATTAGATTAAGGGGTAGGTCAATGGAGATGCAGTGTCATGCATTTAAGGGGGTATTTCAGACCACACAGAATAAATACATTCCAATGAGAGAGAACATTTTCAAGGGCAGGACCCGCATCAAAAGGAAAAGCACATGATGGGTGGAAGGTAAGAAGATTAGATGGAATATTAGAAAAAGCAAAAAATGACCAAGAAACTGATGAGGAAGGACGGATTAGAGGATAAGGGAAAGCTAGTTAGAAATATAAAGACAGATAGTAAAAGTTTCTATAGATTTTTAAAAAGAAAAGAGTTAACAAATTGAGCATTAATCCTGTAGAAAGTGAGTCTGGGGAATTTATCATGGAAAATAAGGAGTTAGCAGATAAATTGAACCAGTGTTTTGCATTCGTCTTCACTGTAGAGGATGCAAGTAACATCCCAGATATAGCTGTAATTCAGGAAATGGAAGGGAAGAAGGAACTTGGGAAATTACAATCGCCAGAGAAGTGGTACTGAGAAAATGGTTGGAGCTGTGAGTGCCAAATCCTCGGGTCCTGATGGACTTCATCCTAGGTTCTTAAAAGAAGTGGCAGGTAAATGGTTGATGCAATGGATTAATTTTCCAATATTCCCTAGATTTGGGGAAGGTTCTATTCGACTGGAAAGAAGTGAATGCAGCTCCTTTATTGAAAAAGGAAGGGGGACATAAAGCAGGAGACTACAGGCCAGTTAGCTTAACGTCTGTCAGAGGGAAAATGTAAAAAAATATTCTTAAAGATTTCACAGTAGGGTACATGGAAAAATTCAGGGTAATCAGGCAGAGTCAACATGGTTTGGTGAAAGGGAAATCATGTTTACCAACTAATTGTAGTACTTTGAAGAAGTAACATGTGCTGTGGATAAAGGGGGACCTGTGGATGTACTGTGTTTGTATATAGATTGGGTAGCCAAATTAGTCACAGTACAATAGAGGAGGAATTTCTGGAATGTATACATGATGGTTTTCTGGACCAATATGTTGAAGAACCAACAAGAGAACAGGCCAACTTGGACTGGGTGTTGTGCAATGAGAAAGGATAGTTGGCAATCTAGTGAATGGACCCTTAGGGATGAGTGACCATGATATGATAGAATTCTTTGTCAAAGTGGATAGTGAGTTTGTTGATTCTGAGACCAGTGTCCTGAACCTCAATAAAGGTAACTATGATGGTATGAGGCATGAGCTGGCTAGGATGAACTGGGAAACATTACTGAAAGGAAAGACAGTGGACAGGCAATGCTTTCAAGGAACAAATAGGTGAACTCCAAAAGTTGTTTATTCTTATTTGGCGCAATAGTAGAAAGGGAGTTGTGGCAAAACCATGTTTACAAGAGAAATTAGAGATAGTATTAGATTAAAAGAAGAGGCATGCAAATTAGCAAGAAAAAGCAGTAGCCTGAGAATCGGAACATTTTAAAATTCAGCAAAGACGGCCAGGGGATTGATTAAGAAGGAGAAAATATGATCTGAAAGTAAGCCAGTGGGGAACATAAAAACTGACTGTAAACGTTTCTATAGGTGTGTAAAGAGAAAAAGATTGATTAAAAAATAATTTAGGCCTCTTGCAGTCAGAAACCAGAGAATTCATAACAGGGAACAAAGAAATAACTGAGGAACTAAATTCATACTTTGCTTCTGTCTTCGCAAAGTAAGACACGAAAAAATGTTTCGGAAGTTCTTTGAAACACAAGTTTTAGTGAGGAGCTGAAGGAAATTGGTATTATGAAAGAAATGGTTTTGGGAATTAATGGGATTGAAGTTGGACAAATCTTCAGGGTCTGATAATCTTCATCCCAGAGTACTTGGGGAAATGGTCTTAGAAAGAGTAGATCCATTGGTGGTCATTTTCCAAAATATTTTGGACTCAGAATGGTTCCCACAGATTGAAGCGTCTGCATGGTCTCGCCAATGTACCACGCTTCAGGACATCCTTTCCTACAGCGTATGAGGTAGACAATGTTGGCCAAGTCGCACGAGTATGTACCGCGTACCTGGTGGGTGGTGTTCTCACTTGTAATGGTGGTATTCATGTCGATGATCTGGCACGTCTTGCAGAGATTGCCATGGCAGGGTTGTGTGGTGTTGTGGTCGCTGTTGTGAAGGCTGGGTAGTTAGCTGCAAACAATGGTTTGTTTGAGGTTGCCTTGTCAGGATCTGCTCAGACGAGGAGGAGCGTAACAGACGCTGATAGATGCCCTTGTACAAACAGGATATGGTGCTCGAATCATCGATCGACAGTTTCAACAAGCCACAGCAAAAAACCACACCCACCTCTTCAGAAGACAAACGGGACATAACTGACAGAGTACCCTTTGTTGTCCAGTACTTTCCCGGAGCGGAGAAACTACGACATCTTCTTCGCAGCCTTCAACACGTCATTGATGAAGATGAACATCTTGCCAAGGTCATCCCCACACCCCCACTACTTGCCTTCAAACAACCGCGCAACCTCAAACAAACCATTGTTTGCAGCAAACTACCCAGCCTTCAGAACAGCGACCACGGTACCACACAACCCTGACATGGCAATCTCTGCAAGATGTGCCAGATCATTGACATGGATACCACCATTCCACGTGAGAGCAACAACGAATAAACGGACATCGCGCGACAATCACCAGGCAGGAATGTTCCCTTCCAGTCGGGGAACACTTCAGCAGTCAAGGGCGTTCAGCCTCTGATCTTCGGGTAAGCGTTCTCCAAGGCGGCCTTCAGGACGCGTGACAACGTAGAATCACCGAGCAGAAACTTATAGCCAAGTTCCGCGCACACGAGTGCGGCCTCAACCGGGACCTGGGATTCGTGTCGCATTACATTCATTCCCCCACCATCTGACCTGGGCTTGCGAAATCCTACCAACTGTCCTGGCTTGTGTAGGGGTTAACAAGTTGGCATGGATAGAAGATTGGTGAGCTAACAGAAGACAGAGGCGAGGCATAAATGGGCCTTTTTCTGATTGGCAATATATAGCGAGTGGTGTGCCTCACACAGGGTTCAGTGCTGGGGCCTCAGCTTTTTACAATTGATAGCAATGCCATGTTGAAGGCCCTGGACGTATGGCTGCTAAATCTGTTGGTGACACAAAGATAGATAGGATAGTAAGATATGACGAGGATACGAGGAGGCCACAAAGGGATATAGATAGGTTGAGTGAATGGGCAACGGCCTAGCAAACAAAGTATAATATGGGAAAGTGTGAAGTTGGCCATTTCGGAGGAAGAATAAAAAAAGAAGCGTATTATCTAAATGATGAGAGACTGAAGAGCTCTTGAGATTCAGAGGGATTTATGGCTCCTAGTGCATAAATTACAAAAGGCTAGTATGCAGGTACAAGAAATTAGGAAAACTTTATTTCAATTGGGAATTGAATATAAAAATATGGAGGCTATTCTTCAGTTACACAGGTGAGATCACATCTGGAGTACTTTGTACAGTGTTGGTCTCCTTATAAAAGGAAGGGTATATTGCAGTGGAAGCAGTTCAGAGAAGGTTGACTGAACAAACATCTGTGTTAGGTTATCTTGTGGGGAAAAGTACAGACTAGGCTTGAAACTGCTGGAGTTTTGAACAATAAGAGCCAACTTGATTTAGGACCGAGATGAGGAGAAATCTTTTCTGAGGGTAGTGAGTCTTTAGAACTCTCTTCCTCAAAAAGCAGTGGAAGCAGAGTCTTTGAATGTTTTGAAGGCAGAGGTAGATAGATTTTTGGGAAGCAAGGAAATTAAAGGATTTTGCGAGTGGGCGGGAGTGTGACATTACAATCAGATCGGTCATGATCTCATTAAATGGCAGAGCAGGCTCGAAGGGCAGAGTGGCCTACTCCTAATTTGTAAGTTTGTTTGTATGTAAATGATGCCTTTGCCCAGTAAGCCATCAAGGAAGAGGCCTTTTCCATTTCTTTTATCTATTGACCCTCGGCAGCTGACATCCTTCAAAGCTTCAGATGTAACCATGATCCCGAATGCTGTTTACACAGCCAGAAGGCAACGGTTTGTTGCAATAATCTGACTCTTAAGTTTGGGGAAAATTATTTAAATTTCAAGATAATTATTGAAAGAAGCTGAGAAGCCAGAAGTGGGGATAGAGAGCAGGATCGGGGCAAAGCCGAAAATGTAAGGGTTAAACTTGTCTGAATGTAGTGATGGATGCTAATTCTACTATGATTTGCTGTCTCACCACAGCTTGAGTATTGATGACCAGCCTCGGGAGGTGAACAAACTGCAGGAACTGCAACTGGCAACAGCAGAGGCTGTGTGAGTGTGAATACGGGTATTTCTCTCTTTGATTTGTCTGTGAATGGATATGTTTAATGAGCACCGAAGAAGGAAAGCCTTTCCATTTTGGGCATTCGCTGTCAGTATCAAGCACTCTCGGTAATTTTTACGGCACAGGTTTTATGGAAAGTAAGCCTCCCTCTGCACTGTTCAGTAACACCCAGGACTGATACATAGAACATACAGTGTAGAAGGAGGCTATCTGGCCTATTGAGTCTGCACCGACCAACTTAAGCCCTCACTTCCACCCTACCCCTGCAACCCAACAACCCTTCTTAACCTTTTTTTTGGTTACTAAGGGCAATTGATCATGGCCAGTCCACCTAACCTGCACGTCTTTGGACTGTGGGAGGAAACCGGAGCACCCGGAGGAAACACACGCAGACACGGGGAGAAGGTGCAGACTCCGCACAGACAGTAACCCAGCGGGTCCCTGACGCTGTGAAGTCACCGTGCTATCCACTTGTGCTACCGTGCTGCCCACGATACAGCACCGTTCGAAGTAGGACAAAACCTCTATTTACCCTCCCCCATCAGTCAGTCCCAGAATAGATGCAGCATTTTTAGGGCAATGGAGTGGGAATTTATCCTGCTCTATTATTCAATACCAGTGCAGATGAACATGATCAAGCAAGATATGATACAGTACATTCAAAGCCCCTGTATATACTCTGTACATTAAACAGTACAGTTCTGTTTTTCCCACTGCAATTTTGTCTCCAAAGGTCCCCAGACTTACTGGTGAAAAAGTCCACCGAGTTATCGTGGACAGGATGCATCAGAGGCTTGATCAATAGGGGACATTGTGGCTGAACTAAATCTCTTCTCTTCTCTCCCCTCCCCCCCCGGATATCCACATGAATTGGCATTCTAACGTGAACCACAGGCTATTAATCAGGGAACCTTGACTGATTTTCTCTTCCCACACCTTCCCCACCTTTATTCTCTTTCCTTCACCAGCCCTCATCAAAAATACTGGTGCCAGCGTAGCATCCCTATTGATGCCTTGACTGAGGTCAGTTAATTTGCTACAGACAGCTATTTGAACCAGAATTTTTTTTATTGATTAATGGTGAATTCTATTAAATATGGCAGATTAATATGAATTTGAGTTAAGTTTAAAGTGTAATACGAAGTGTAATCACTTGGATCATTTGTAACTGTGACTGGATTTGGCTGGCTGGTCTCTGACTAGTCTGAGTTGATGATTGTCCTTTTGTTTTACAGTGTTAAGCTACAGGATCCTCTTGTTTTGTTTGACACTTTCCTTCTGAAGGAAACACTCCAATGCTGGCTCCCTCATTTGGAAAAAACATTTCATTTCAAGGTGAAAACTCCAGCTGTGAATGATGTTAGCAGTTCAGAGGAGGAGTCAACAGTATTCAGCCATCAAGAGGAGCAAATGATACCTGCATTCGACCATAGGGAGATGGAGGTGCCAACAGTACTCAGTCACCAAGGTGGTGAAGAGTTAGCAGCCTTTAGCCATCGAAAGGATGAGGAGGAACCAGCAGCATTCCTTCAACGAGAAGAGGAGTCACCGTCACTATGTTTTGGAGAAAATGAGGAAGAGCCAACATCCCTCACTAACCATCGTGAACCAGAGGTGGATTCAGACTCGATTGGTCATCAGGAGCAGAGAGAAGAATCAGCACCATTTGCCCATCAAGAGCAGAAGGAGGGACCAATCGTAAAACATGGCGAGGAAATGATGGAGGAGGGAGTCACACCCAAGGGTCCAGTGGTAGATGATGAGGCAGTTTCAGCTGAGTTGCACAATGTGCCCTTTGTGACGGTCCCTTTCTGCAGCATACCGGCAGGTCTCTTTAAGGACATGACAGAACTGTGCACTTTGTGTTTTGAGATGGGGATATTTGAAAGTATGACTCAAGGTAAATTCTCAGCAACAGAATTGCCTGAAATTGGCACTGCGATTCAGGCCTGTCTCTTTCTGCGAAATTATTTCTTCCTGTTGGACTTAATGCGAGTAAAGCGCAGCATTACAGCTGGTAACTGGTCCACTCCTCTGGTGTGGCAGACACTTATCCTTGGATTACAAGGTAACTGCCATTAATTTCTACACACTGATTTTATACCTGTGCTACTCATTCTTGTTGTGCCTTTGCACTCCTTCCTTTACCATATGCTTTTAGCCACCTATTGATCCATGTTGTGTAATCATAGACACCAGGGCCGGGATTCTCCTGGAATTGGCGGAGTGGCCTGTGCCGGTGCCAAGAGCGGCGTGAACCACTCCGGCGTCAGGCCGCCCGGAAGTTGTGGAATTCTCTGCACTTCTGGGGGCTAGGCCGGCGCCGGACGGGTTGGCGCCGAAGGGCCGGCGCGGGTTGGCCCATGCGTTAGAACCGCTGGCATGTTCTGGCGCATGCGGAGAACCACCGCTGTGTTTCCTGTGCATGCACAGTGGGTTTCTTCTCCGCGCTGGCCATCGCGGAGTCTTACAGAGGCCGGCGTGGAGGGAACGAGTGCCCCCACGGCACAGGCCCGCCCGCAGATCGGTGGGCGCCGATCGCAGGCCAGGCCACCATGGCCCCTCCCGCTCGGGGGCCGGATCTCTCCTCCTCCCCCCCCCCCCCCCCACACCTCCTCCCGAGGACCCCGCTAGATGGCCGACCAGCCAGGTCCCGCCGGGATGGACCACGCCCATTTCACGCCGGCAGGACTGGCCAGGAATGCGCGGCCGCTCGGTCCATCGGGGCCAGGAGAATTGCCGGGGGGAACGCTGCCAACGGCCCCCGACCGGCGGCAACGTGATCCCTGCCCCCGCCCGAAAACCGGAGCAGGAGAATCCGACAGCCGGCGGCGGAGCAGGATTCACGCTGCCTCCACCCCTCCCCACCGGCGATTCTCCGACCCGACGAGGGGGGGGGGGGGGGGGGGGGGGTCAGAGATCCCGCCCCAGGAGAGCAGCTTGGCTCAACAGTTCCTGTTTATTTGACACAAAAAGCTTTTCCTCACCACCACTGATTAGGGCAGCACCTGTCTTCAATTCCTGCCTCAATGGGAATCAAAGGCACCTTCTGTCTTTGGCGCCTCCATTGACTCCCTGTGGACACTGATGGAGTTATTTTGATTGAAAATACCAGTTGAACCATGGCATACGTTTCCTCTGAGTAGCTGCACCATACAGACCAGGAGAATTTGGGGTTCAATCTTTGCTGGAAATGTTTGTTGGCTTGCTGCATTTTGGAAGTTTGTGCTACAATTGACTTTTGTACCGTGATTTAGGAAAAGGAAAATCAGTTAAAGTTCCTGCTTCTGATTGTTACAGTGACCAGTGTGATGACTGGAAGATTTTAGGAATGTTGCATTCTAAGTATTGGGAAATTTAAAGGTTAAAAGCCTGGGGTTAGTGTGTTTAACTGCAGTGGTCATGACTTTTAAAGAATCATTCTGTTCTGCAGGGCCTGGATGCTTTTAGCAGCCAGAAGGTAAAATTGACAAAAGATTGTGTTTTTCAGTCTGGGCAAATGTACCGTGGTTTGACTGGGAAAGCCCCTGTGCAGTTAATGTGCTTTGCAGCCTGCAGAGATCATTTATTTTTCAACTTGGGGAGATGAGGTCATTACTGGATGGAACCAAGAAATGCAGAGAGACATTTTGAAAAGCTTTAAAGAGACAGTTTTTGGAGAAAGCTTTGAAGAGAGGAGTTGGATTCTGATCTACTTGACGCTGAGTCCACAATACTCCCACAGTAATATAGTTAAAAGAGTAATATGTAAAGCAGAGCAGTCTTGTCTGTGGACAAGGAAGAAGCTGAAACACACCAGGTGAACCAGCTTTTTGAAGATATTCAGCCAGAGTCTGGAGGGATTCTCACAGAAGTCCAAATCTGATCTGTGATGCCAGTATTACTCTATGCCATGAGGATTTTTAAGATAGATTGAGAGCTGTATGTTTCTTTTCTTGTTGTTTAATGGAAAATTGAATAGTAGTGCATGGAGTCATTTTAAGCTGTTCTTTTTGGTTGTGAAGTTAAAAGTTTAATAATGTGGTCATAATAAAGTTTTGTTTAAAAAATACCAAATCCCTATTTCTTCATGCAATCACTCCTGGAGTGAATCATTCTATCCACAGTCTTACAAATAAACTTAAATATTGGGGTTTCGGTCCAGTATTCTAGCCAATGTTGGGACCTGGTTTGGGAATGTAATGCCAGTGATGTCAGCATTACCAACACACACAGATATCCAGATTCACAGCCACTGACGGTAGAAAGAGAACTAACTGGTTGATGTGCTGGTGTGGTGGGTCTATCTGATTGACATTTTCACAGGATTTCCAAAGATTGCAGTGGTGATGGTGGAAGGAGGACTTCCCGTCACCAGTTGCTGAGAATCAGGCTTGTATGGAGCTGCTTGGAGCCCAGACTATAACTGGAGTGACTCGAGGCTAGAAAGGCTGTAATACGAAACTGACTCATAGCAGTTCGTCGTAGCTAGGTTGCTGATAGGTGTAAAGTGCAATCTCTGCCGAGCTGGTTTGATTCAGGTGCTAGGTGTTGCATCGGCAGGTACTGGGGCTAGGCAGACTGTCACCCTGTACAGACTATGATTTGATCAATTTCTGTTACAGAGATAACACAGTCGCACCCCATCTCCAATACCATTAGAGATGGAGATCTGCGGAAAGTGCTGAAGTTACTGAGTGGTGAGAAACAGTCAGGGAATCCTTTCCTACTGGCACATGCAGCCAGGTAAACCTGCACTATTATGCTATGATATCATTGTATGTAATATAGCCGTTTCACTCCCTGTCACTCGTCTGGAATTCTATAGGAAACTTTCTCTCCTTTCATCATCAGCACACTGTGGCTGCCGTCTAATCTACTATTAATGCACTATTACCATGCTATTAATCACCAATTACAGTGTCAGAATATAACTCTTCCTGAGTTTTGAGGGTGTTGTTGGGCCTCCATTTCTGGCTATAGGATATTGGGTTTCTGTGCTGCTTGTCATCCTTTACTTGCTTCCCACAAAATGAAGACAAGTAAATCCTATTAAGAGCCAGCTTCCTTACAGGAAATGAAAAAGACCCTCGGAAAGTAAAGTGATAGAACTATTGGTCCTATTCTTGTTCTTTCTCTTCATGCATGGAAGCGATGTTGTTTAGAGAATAACTGATGTAATATGTTGCAGCAATCCAGAGATTGGCCCCTCAGTGGGTTTCTGATTGAGATTATGGTCTTCTGTGGAGGGCCACATTTGAGACTGTTATTGGCCATGCCTCCCTGATGAACTGTACGTCTTATCTCTGCAGAATGTACAAGAAATTTGGTGAAATTGCACTGAGATCTCTTGTCCAGTTCCACCCCCACATTCTCCCGTCTGACATCAAGGAGTTGTGCCAGCAACAACCAGCTCACTTCTTGGCGTATATCGACAACCTGGTCAAATCCAAGCCAGAGGACCAGAGGTTCGTGTTTGATCAGTCGGATTCTCTTAGGCTTGATGTATACATGTAACAATATTGTTTGTATCTACAGAGTGTGTGCTGTGTACTGTGGTTTCCAGTTGCTTCAGTTAGTACTTTGTAATCATTGAAAGCTTTGCAGATCAGTTCCTTTGAGCTGTGCAGCAATTTCAAATCTGCTAAAAGACTATAACATGCATTCTGTAAACATGCTTCAGGAGTACAAAATTCAATCTTTTCCTTTCTGAGCATTCTGGCAGTCTCAAGAATTTCAAGTGTGTTGCAAAAAGCTGAAGAGCCGCCTTGATAGCAAAGTTTAGCGAATTTCCTTGTTTATCATAGAATTTACAGTGCCGAAGGAGGCCCATTGGCCCATCACGTCTGCACCGGCTCCTGGAAAGAGCACCCTACCCAAGGTTAACACCTCCATCCCTATCCCCATAACCCAGTAACCCCACCCAACACTAAGGGCAATTTTGGACACTAAGGGCAATTTATCATGGCCAATCCACCTAACTTGCACATCTTTGGACTGTGGGAGGAAACCGGAGCACCCGGGGAAACCCACGCACACACGGGGAGGATGTGCAGACTCCGCACAGACAGTGATCCAAGCCGGAATCGAACCTGGGACACTGGAGCTGTGAAGCGATTGTGCTATCCACAATGCTACTGTGCAGTTCTTGCTCCCTGCTGTTAGGTGGTGTCAGCTTTGGTGACGTCAGGTATGCTAAATTTGACTTGGAGCAGTGTGGATCTGCTGCAATCTCACTGTTGAATGTAAATACAAGGTTGTTGGCAAAATACAAGGTTGTTGGTGGGGATAGAGGATTGTGTGCTGGGGATGATAGGTGATGACCAGACGGGGTCTGTGAAGGGGCGGCAGTTGTTGGTGAATGTACGGGGGTTGCTTAATGTTACAATGATGCCCTCGGAGGGCCGAGAAGTGGAAGTGGTCGTGACAATGAACGTGGAGAAGGCATTCGACCGGGCGTATTTGTTCGAGATATTGGGGTGATTTGAGTTTGGGCAGGGGTTTTGTGAATTGGGTTTGGCTGCTGTATAAGGACACTAAGGTGAGTGTTTGGACGAACAACGTCAGCTCGGATTATTTTAGGTTACGCTGAGGGACAAGGCAGGGGTGCCTGCTCTCTCCACTGCGATTGAACTGCTGGCAATGGAGGGAGCTGAGGGGTTTGAGGAAATTAGCGGGGGGGTGGTTGAGCACCGAGTTTCTTTGTATGCGGATGATCTCCTGCTATAGATATCAGACCTGGCCGGGAACTTTGACAGGATCATGGGGATTTTAGGGGCATTGCCCGCTTATGAGGGTACAAGCTTAATATGGCGAAAAGCAAGATATTCCCAATTAATGCAAGGAGACAGGAGAGGAGGTTGGGGAAACTGCTGCTTCGGCTTGTGGGGGTGAGCTTTTGCTACTTTGGGATACAGGTGACATGGAGTTGGGCCAAGCTGCATAAATTGAACTTGGTGAGGTTGGTGGTGGAAATGAAGTCAGACTTTAAGAGGTGGGTTGAGTGCCATTGTCGCTGGCAGGCCGGATCTAGACAGTAAAGATGACTGTGTTGCTGAAGTTTTTGTTTGTGTTCTTTTTAAGGAAGGGTAATGGTTTGATTGTGAGGCTTGAGTGGGCGGTAAAGGCTCTGCGGATTAGGAGGGTGTTCTTGGAGAGGGATTGATGGGGTGGGGGGCGGGGTTGCGAGCCTATTGAACTACTACTGGGCAGCAAATATTGCAATGGTTATGAAATGGGCGGTGGAGGAGCGGTCAGTTTGGGGGCAGAAGGAGGCGGCCTCGTGTAAGGGGACCAGCTTGAGGGCACTGTTGTTGGCGTGCCTTCTGTTTTTACTGATCAAGTACTCTACAAGATCGATGGTGGTGTTAGCACTGAGGCTTTGGAACCAGTGTCGACAGCACTTTGGATTGGAAGGCATGTCTCTGTGGCTGCTGATTTGCGATATTCATAGATTTGTGCTGGTGGGGTTGGATGTGAGGTTCCGGGGGTTGTAGCAGGTGGGGATAGAATATTTTAGGGATTTGCTTCGGGAGAGGGAGGTTCACGGGGGGGTGGGGGGGGGAGGAAGAGAGAGAGGGGGCGAGAGGGAAGTTGGGGGGGGGGGGGAGGAAGAGAGAGAGGGAGGGGGTGGGAGGGAGGTTGGGGGGGGTGGGGTAACTGTTACCGAAGAGGAATTGGTTCAGATATGTGCAGGTTAGGGACTTCATTTGGAAGGTGGTGCCGTTGCTTGCTGTTGCCCCTGGTGCTGCAGGATAAACTCCCTGTCCGAGGATGAAATGGGAAAGGGCAGCGTTGCGGACAAGTGTGCAGTGTTGATGAAGAGGGAGAGTGCTCCCGTGGAGGAGGTTGAGCGTAAGTGGGAGGAGAAGTTGGGTGGGGCTTTGGGGCCGAAGTGTGGAGGGAAACTCTACAGAGGGTGAATGCATCCTGATCATGTGCAAGAATAGGCTGCATCCAATTTAAGGTGGTACACAGGGCCCACGTGACGGTTTCCAGGATGAGTCTGTTCTTTCCAGGGATGGAGGATGAGTGTGGGTGCTGTGTGGGGAGGACGGTGAATCACGTGCATATGTTTTGGCCGTGTTTTGAGGTTGAGGGGGTTTTGGAGGGGATTTTTGGACATAATGTCAAAGATTTTAGGGGTAGAGGTAGCTTGAATCTGGAGGTGGCAATATTTGGAGTGTCGGAGAATCCGGCAATACAGGTGGGGAGAGAGGGCGACGTGTTGGCCTTGCCTCCCTGATTGCCCGTAGACAGATTTTGTTGTACTGGCGGGACACCGAGCCGCTGAAGGCAGGGGTATGGGTGAACAATTTGTCAAGGTTCCTCCATTTGGAAAAGATCAAGTTTGCCATTCAAAGTATGAAGGAGGGGTTCACCTTGAGGTGGAAACTGTGCATTGACTTCTTTAAGCAGTATTGAGTCAAGGGGGGGGGGGGGGGGGGGGGGGGGGGGGATTGTTTTATTTCCAGTTTGGGTGGGGTGAAAAAATGGAAAAGGAGGCCGGTTGCCGGGGTGGTAGCAGGGTGTGGAGGGGGGTGGGGGGTTGTTTCCTGTTGCCGTCGTTGGCTTATGTATTTCTTGGTTATGTATATATTGAAAATGCCTTCTATAATCAGTTATTCAAAAAAAAGTATGCTAAATTTGAGTAAGGGAGAGGCAAATTCCATCAGTGTCTCGTGTCCCTGCTCCTCGTTACTATCCATTGGCCCCCCAGTGAGTTGGTCACACCGCAGATTAGGATTGGTGAGGGAGACGGGGAATGGGTGACCAAAAGGCAGAGAAAGAGCAGGAAGGGAGTGCAGGTGTCCCCTGCGGTCATCTCCCTCCAAAACAGGTATACTGTTTTGGATACTGTTGGGGGAGATGACTCACCAGGGGAAGGCAGTAGTAGCCAGGCTCATGGCACCGTGGCTGGCTCTGCTGCACAGAAGGGCAGGAAAAAGACTGGCAGGGCTATAGTCATAGGGGATTCAATCGTAAGGGGAGTAGACAGGCGTTTCTGTGGTCGAAAACGAGACTCCCGAATGGTATGTTGCCTCCCGGGTGCACGGGTCAGGGATGTCTCAGATCGGCTGCAGGACATACTGAAGGGGGTGGGTGAACAGCCAGTTGTCGTGGTGCATATAGGCACCAACGATAGAGGTAAAAAACAGGATGAAGTCCTACAATCAGAATTTAGGGAGTTAGGAGATAAGTTAAAAAGTAGGACCTCAAAGGTAGTAATCTCAGGATTGCTACCAGTGCCACAGAACAGTCAGAGTAGAAATTTAAGAATAGTCAGAATGAATACGTGGCTTGAGAGATGGTGCAGGAGGGAGGGGTTCAGATTTTTGGGAAATTGGAACCGGTTCTGGGGTTGGTGGGACCATTACAAATCGGATGGTCTACACCTGGGCAGGACTGGAACCAATGTCCTCGGGAGTGCTTTTGCTAACATTGTTGGGGAGGTTTTAAACTAATGTGGCAGGGGGATGGGAACCAGATTAGGAAGTTAGAGGTCAGTAAAGAGGCAGCAACTAAAGCCAATAAGGTACTAGATAATAAACTCAATGTGACTAAGGGGAAGAGTAGACAGGGAAGAGATGATGATCGCGAAGGGACAGGTGGTCTGAGGTACATTTGTTTTAATGCGAGAAGTGTAGCAGGTAAGGCAGATGAACTTAGGGCTTGGATTAGTACCTGGGAATATGATGTTATTGGTATTACTGAGACTTGGTTGAGGGAAGGGCAAGACTGGCAACTAAACATCCCAGGGTATAGATGCTTCAGGAGGGATAGAGAGGGAGGTAAAAGGGGTGGAGGAGTTGCATGACTGGTCAGAGATGATATCACAGCTGTGATTAAGGAGGGCACGATGGAGGATTTGAGCAGTGAGGCAATATGGATAGAGCTAAGAAATAGGAAGGGTGCAGTAACATTGTTGGGATTTTACTATAGGCCTCCCAAAAGCGAGCGTGAAGTAGAGGTACAAATATGTAGACAGATTATAGAACAATGTAGGAGCAATAGGGTGGTTGTGATGGGAGATTTTAACTTCCCCAACATTGAATGGGACTCATGTAGTGTTGGAGGCGTAGATGGAGCAGAATTTGTAAGGAGCATCCAGGAAAGATTTTTAGAGCAGTATGTAAATAGTCCAACTCGGGAAGGGGCCATACTGAACCTGGTATTGAGGAATGATCCCGGCCAGGTGGTTGACGTTTCAGTCGGTGATTGCTTTGGGAATAGCAATCACAATTCCATAAGTTTAAGAAAACTCATGGACAAAGACGAGAGTGGTCCTAAAGAAATTCGGTAGGAGCTCTGGAATGTGGATTGGGAGCAGCTGTTTAAGGGTAAATCCACATTTGAAATGTGGGAGTCTTAAGGAAAGGTTGATTAGTGTGCAGGACAGACATGTTCCTGTGAAAATGAGAGATAGAAATGGCAAGATTAGGGAACCATGGGTGGAATTGTGAGACTAGCTAAGATGAAAAAGGAAGCATACATAAGATCGAGGCGACTCAAAACTGATGAAGCTTATCGGGAAAGTAGGACAAATCTCAAACGCGCAATAAAGAGGGCTAAAAGGGTCATGAAATATCTTTGGCTAACAGGGTTAAGGAAAATCCCAAAGCCTTTTATTCGTATATAAGGAGCAAGAGGGTAACTAGAGAAAGGATTGGCCCACTCAAAGACAAAAGAGGGAATTTATGCGTGGAGTCAGAGGAAATGAGTAAGATTCTTAATGAGTACTTTGCATCGGTATTCACCAAGGAGAGGGATATGATGGATGTTGAGGCTAGGGATGGATGTTTAAATACTCTAGGTCATGTCGGCATAAGGAAGGGGGAGGTTTTGGGTATTCTAAAAGGCATTAAGGTGGACAAGTCCCCAAGACCGGATGGGATCTATCCCAGGTTACTCAGGGAGGCGAGGGACAAAATAGCTGGGGCCTTAACAGATATCTTTGCAGCATCCTTGAGCACGGGTGAGGTCCCGGAGGACTGGAGAATTGCTAATGTTGTCCCTTTGTTTAAGAAGGGTAGCAGGGATAATCCAGGGAATTATAGACCTGTGAGCTTGACGTCAGTGGTAGGCAAACTGTTGGAGAAGATACTGAGGGATAGGATCTATTCACATTTGGAAGAAAATAGACTTAGCAGTGATAAGCTGCATGGTTTTGTGCAGGGAAGGTCATGTCTTACAAACCTAATAGAATTCTTTGAGGAAGTGACAAAGTTAATTGATGAGGGAAGGGCTGTAGATGTCATTTACATGCACTTCAGTAAAGCATTTGATAAAGTTTCCCATGGCAGGTTGATGGAAAAAGTGAAGTCGTATGCGGTTCAGGGTGTACTAGCTAGATGGATAAAGATCTGGCTGGGCAACAAGAGACAGAGTAGTGGTGGAAGGTGGGCAGCACGGTGGCACAGTGGTTAGCATTGCTGCCTACGGCGCTGAGGACCCGGGTTCGAATCCCAGCCCTGCGTCACTGTCCGTGTGGAGTTTGCACGTTCTCCCCGTGCCTGCGTGGGTTTCACCCCCACAACCCAAAGATGTGCAGGTTGGGTGGATTTGCCACGCTGAATTGCCCCGTAATTGGAAAAAAATAATTGGATACGCTAAATTTTTTTTTTTTTAAAGTAGTGGTGGAAGGGAGTGTATCAAAATGGAGAAGGGTGACGAGTGGTGTTCCACAGGTATCCGTGCTCGAACCACTGTTGTTTATGATATACATAAATGATCTGGACGAAGGTATAAGTGGTCTGATGAGCAAGTTTGCAGATGATACTAAGATTGGTGGAGTTGCAGATAGCGAGGAGGACTGTCAGAGAATACAGCAAAATATAGATAGATTGGAGAGTTGGGCAGAGAAATGGCAGATGGAGTTCAATCCAGACAAATGCAAGGTGATGCATTTTGGAAGATCTAACTCAAGAGCAGACTATATGGTCAATGGAAGAGTCCTGGGGAAAATTGATGTACAGAGAGATCTGGGAGTTCAGGCCCATTGTACACTGAAGGTGGCAACGCAGGTTGATAGAGTGGTCAAGAAGGCATACAGCGTGCTTGCCTTCATCGGACGGGGTATTGAGTACAAGAGTCGGCAGGTCATGTTACAGTTGTATAGGACTTTGGTTAGGCCACATTTGGAATACTGCGTGCAGTTCTGGTCGCCACATTACCAGAAGGATGTGGATGCTTTAGAGAGGGTGCAGAGGAGGTGCACCAGGATGTTGCCTGGTCTGGAAGGTGTTAGCTATGAAGAAAGGTTGAGTAGATTAGGATTGTTTTCGTTGGAAAGACGGAGGTTAAGGGGGGGACCTGATTGAGGTCTACAAAATGAAGAGAGGTATGGACAGGGTCGATAGCAACAAGCTTTTTCCAAGAGTGGGGGTGTCAATTACAAGGGGTCATGATTTCAAGGTGAGAGGGGGAAAGTTTAAGGGAGATGTGCGTGGAAAGTTTTTTAATCAGAGGGTGGTGGGTGCCTGGAACACTTTGTCAGCGGAGGTGGTAGAGGCACAATAGCATAATTTAAGATGCATATGAACGGGTGGGGAACAGAGAGAAGTAGATCTTTGGAAAATAGGCAACAGGTTTAGATAAAGGATCTGGATCGGCGCACGCTGGGAGGGCCGAAGGGCCTGTTCCTGTGCTGTAATTTTCTTTGTTCTTTGTTCACACAAAGCTGCGTGTGTTCATCTTGGGTTAAGGGAGGATCATGCTCGACTAGGCTATATTGTCCACAGTCAAAATTCCTGCCAGAGTTCGTTGGGGCTAATTTTGTCTTTGGGCAATTTAAGGTTAGCTCTGAGTGGAAATCAAAATTGGGAGAGAGGTATAAAGGTTGACTTGTCCAATAATGCCTCTTTCTCCCCCACTGTGAAAATCTTTTGTGTGCAAACTGGCTCTGAGGACAAAGTACTGTGGAACTCTATCCAGCTTTTAAAAGAGAACAGGGCATCATTAGGGGGATTTAAAAAATATATAATGGAAGCGGTCTTCAGACACTGTGGAGGTCAGAGAAATTGTGTTCTCTGCAAATAATTGTCTGACGCTGAACTAAAGACTTGTCTCTTTTCTGTGAGCAGATTGCATCTGTTAGAGACCATTCTTCAGCCAAAGTCACGAAAATTGGATTGGCTGCGACTTGCTGTGTCTCATGATGCTCCACAGAGAACTGATACCACTGATATTGATGGTAATCCCAGGTAAGAAAGAGAGACATTTACTTGCTCTGTAGCTCGCTGTCACATGTCGTACACGGTGCCCTCTGTTATAATGTGCATTTCACAAAGACACGCGGCACAATGCACAAGGTAAATGATTTGACGGGTTGTGCGATCTGCTGTACATTCTGCAGAGGTGTGCTTGTGTGACTTGTTTCTCAGATTGTGTAATTTTGTTTCAAATTCCTGAAAGTTGGAAGTCCTGAGCGGTAACTAATCATTTGCCACAACATGTCTAATTGTGAACTGCATAAAATCCTGTAACACTTCATTATAACTCTTAATGAGTGACTGACTTTCAAATGGCAAATTAAAGGAAAGAGTTGGTGAGGGTGTGTTTAATGGTTGCTCAGAGGAAAGCTGACAGGAGTTTGATTTGTGTATTTGGTGCAGAGCTGAGGATACTGATCCTCCTTTGTACAATTTGTATTTTTTCCTTGGTACCTTTCTCTTATTCCCTGCTAGGTTAGAGTTTCAGGAAAGAAAAAATGTTGCTGCAGTCCCAGAGGACCCATAGACTGCTCTCCTCTTTGAGAGAGAGCTGACTGGTGGTGATTTAACCTGAGGGTCACCACACCTCGGGTGTGGGCAAGGTTGTGAAGGCAGGAGTCTTCAGCCAGTATGGGAATTGAACCCGCGCTGTTACTTTTGCTCCGCATCACGAATCAGCCACCCAGCCAACTGAGCTAACCAACCTGTTCCACTGAGTAGGCTGAGTCACCTGTCAACTGAAACTTCTGTCTTTATTCTCTTCCGTAAGTTTAGCAATGCAACCCTGAACTTGTAGCAAATCGCTTGCTGGTGAATGGATGGATTTGCCCACATGCCGTTTATATTTGCTCAGAACAATAGCATAAAGGAAAACAAAACTACTTTGTCTGATTTATTTACAGCAACTAAAGTAACATAGAAGCAAAATGATATGGAAAGACACTAAACAACACAATACTTCCACAATAAGTTTGGAATCATCCCAGAAGATGTTAATCTGTCCTTTTGTCTTATGATCTCTTATTGGGGAATTCTCAGAAACATGAACTTTGGTGTTTTGAGAGAGAACTTCTGAGTTCCTGTTCCCAGCTTCACACAAAAGAGGCTTGAAAGAAAATAAAGACTTGCATTTATGTAGCACTTTTCACAACCTTGGTGTCCCAAAGTGCTTTGAAGCCAATTAAGTTCTTTAAATTGTACTATAGGAAATAAGATTGAAGATCATTTATAATGGGACCTTATTTCTTTGATGAAGAAGTAATTTATTTGAATATTGACTATGCCAGATGGTTTGTTAATCAGCTAGTTAATTTTTTGAGACTATAACTAGATATATAGGCTTTCTGAACATATTTTGTCAAGACTTGCCTTCAAAACCATTTGTGACTGGACATTAGATTTCCATCTATCCAACTGCATATGCCAGCCTTCCAAGAAGGCCTCATCATACATTCCAGTAACTTTATCTTTGTTGATTGCAAACACTTTTGGCTCTATTTCTGTTGAAGTCCCATCATCCTTGGCAATTCACATTTGTCCAGAGAATGGGCAAAGGAGAGAGTGATTGATTCGAAACCATGCACTTTGGCGCATCTTTTGAATTTTCAGAGCAACATTAGTCAAGCACCCAAGCAGGAGAGGGCTAATCATGTAATATAAATCTTTTGGGGTGCCCAGAGTGCTTTACTGCTAATTAACTCCATGTTTCAGTGTGGTCACTGTTGTTGTGGTCATTGAGCTTATTATGAGATCGACATTCTACTTTTAAAAAGCAACAACAGATATAGGCACTGTACCTTCAGAAAATGAACCCCGGAGAGGCAGGTTACTTTTTTGGGGGTTTCTGTACAGGCAGGCAGTCATTCCTGAACTTGTTTCTGGGAAGTTATGTAATATATAAATGGTCTTCCCAGATGCTGATTGACCACTTTTCACCATTCCAATGGGAGACATATGACCATCGCTACCAGACTGGCTGGTCCCACAAAGATGGAATTTCAAATAAAGACTCTTCAGAGGCTAACTGTAGCTGCAGTGTTGCTGGAAAATCATTCATTCACCATTGTGTGTCATTTACATCTGCCATCAGCCCATTGTCTGGACAATGAAATACATAGATACTGTTGCCACACGAGAGAAACAGATTGGAGATGGTCAATGCCTTATTGATCTACAAGGATTGCCCAGTGGGTCAATCTGGGATGTGAAGACCAAAGGGGAAACCATCTCTTGCCCGAAAACAAGGAAGATCCTACCTCAAAAGTCACCTTGGAGGAAAGGGGTTTATTTGTTTCATCTGCACGACAATATTTCTTTACTGCTGGAAGTCAGCCACAATTTTGTTTGAAACAGTCTAAACCTTCCAACTTCCATTGTCTCTAGTGAATCAAAAGAGTCCGCTCTCCAACAAAAGTACTGTATAAACAAGGGACTTGTTTCTTTTTACTCTGTTAATAATGTAAGTGCATGTAAATCTATAGAAATCATTTCTTTGTGTGTTTGTATGTATGCTTGGGGAGTGAGTGTAGGTGACTTTTTTGGGTGTTATGAAGAATAAATATTTATCTTTTTTTGATTTTACAAGAAACTCTGTTTTGTGTCACAGTGCAAAGGGGAAAAACACTCTTTCTCAAAAATATGCCTTGTTGAGGTCAGCCAAGATGTGAGAAAATGGGGAAATTATCTCACATCTGTCCCTATCTGTAACACGGTTGTTATAAGTTTAAAAACACAGCAATCAATTTGTGCACAGACACAAACATGTCCACAAACTTGAATGTGGTAATGACTAAATAATATTTTTTCAGTTGTTGGTTGAGGGATGAACGATGGACTCAACCCCTTTGCTCTTATAAATAGTGTCATGGGGGGAATCATGTGATGTGAATGCAGGAGTGGCTGCATTTTCATCAGCTCCAGCTCTGCTGATCTTTCAGTCATAGTTTTTATCCTTGTGCACATTGCTTTTCTGTCTTTTTTCGGTTTACATGGCTTTTACTATGTTCTGAGATTTGTTAGTTAATGTTTTAGCACTTTGAGATAAGACAATATGCTTTAATCCTTCTTGATTGGTGGTAGTTGGAAGAAGTTGAGGTGGGGCCTCGTCTTTGGTGAAGCAGCTGCCTTTAAGAGGTTTGCCGCCTGGACGATACAGCTGCGAGCGGTGAAGGTGATCCTTCTGTTAGTCTTGGCTCTGCGGTGCAGGACATTAAGTCCCAATTTTAAGAGTTGCGAGGAGTCTCTCTGGAGGCAGGGGTGGCGCATGAGGAGGTTCTTGTAGCAGAGAAATCACTGTCTCTGATGGAGGTCTATCTCTGCGCAGTTAGGTTCCTGTTACGTGGCCTGTCGTCCATCGGGAAGAATTTGAGTGTGGATGAAGGGGACCTGGTGAAGCGCCTGGTCATGCCTGGTGTCTCCTGTGAGGTGTGGAGAAGTTCCCAGCCAAGTTTGAAAAATGGCTGCGATGTTTCAGGAATCTCAATCTGGAGGCCGAGCAGTTCAAATTTGATGGATCAAATTTAATCCTGTTTCTGAGGCCTGGGTTTGATTGGCCTTCTGACCTCTGATTCTGTGTGATCTTGTTTGTTTTTGGTCAAGGGGCATTGGGGTCACCTGAGCCAGCTGGGTCGACCCCCCCACCCCCCATTGCTGAAGCCTATGTAGTTGACCGCCTGGTCTCGTTCGAGTTGACATGATCCAGCAGAGGGCAGCAGAGCAGAGCTACTGATCAGCTGTTCTGGGGAAATTTGCATACGTGCAGTGCGGTCAGCCTAATTTGAAGGTGTACCTGCGAAGAAGACCCGAGGAGTTTGAGTGAAGGGAAGCATCCAGCAGAGGGCAGCAGAGTAGAGCTACTGATCAGCTGTTCTGGGGAAATTTGCATACGTGCAGTGCGGTCAGCCTAAGTTGAAGGTGGTTTGTGGAGGGGCTGTTGGCAAGTGACAGTTAAACCCGAAACACTTCATGAGTGTTTCCCACCCTACGGTGGTTGGGAAGCGGGAGCAGGGGCCTGTCATGAAGGTGAGTGAGTGCCTTTAAATTTGCTTACCTTTCAGCGGGAGCAGGGTTTGAGGTAATATCAGGTAAGCTCTTCCTTTCTTTTTCTTTTTCTTGTTTTTTTTAAATCTAGAGGTGATGTCAGGGAAGGCAGTACAATGCTCCTCCTGCAGAATGTTTGAGGTGAGGGACGCCGTCAGTGTCCCTGCTGATTTCATCTGTGGGAAGTGCACCCAACTCCAGCTCCTCAAAAACCGTGTTAGGGACCTGGAGCTTGAGCTGGATGAACTTCGGATCATTCGGGAGGCAGAGGTGGTCATAGATAGGAGCTTCAGGGAAGTAGTTACACCAAAGACTGGAGATAGATGGGTAACTGTAAGAGGGACTGGGAAGAAGCAGTCAGTGCAGGGACCCCCTGCGGTCGTTCCCCTGAGTAACAAGTATACCGTTTTGGATACTTCTGGGGGGGACGACTTACCAGGGGTAAGCCATGGGGTACGGGCCTCTGGCACGGAGTCTGTCCCTGTTGCTCAGAAGGGAAGGGGGGAAAGGAGTAGAACATTAGTAATTGGAGACTCAATAGTCAGGGGCACAGATAGGAGATTTTGTGGGAGCGAGAGAGACTCACGTTTGGTATGTTGCCTCCCAGGTGCAAGGGTACGTGATGTCTCGGATCGTGTTTGCCGGGTCCTTAAGGGGGAGGGGGAGCAGCCCCAAGTCGTAGTCCACATTGGCACTAACGACATAGGTAGGAAAGGGGACAAGGATGTCAGGCAGGCCTTTAGGGAGCTAGGATGGAAGCTCAGAGCGAGAACAAACAGAGTTGTTATCTCTGGGTTGTTGCCCGTGCCACGTGATAGTGAGACGAGGAATAGGGAGAGAGAGCAATTAAACACGTGGCTACAGGGATGGTGCAGGCAGGAGGGATTCAGGTCACCCGGTTGGGAGTTTTCTATAGGCCACCTAATAGTTCTAGGGATGTAGAGGAAAGGATGGCGAAGATGATTCTGGAAAAGAGCGAAAGTAACAGGGTAGTTGTTATGGGAGACTTTAACTTTCCAAATATTGACTGGAAAAGATATAGTTCGAGTACATTAGATGGGTCGTTCTTTGTACAATGTGTGCAGGAAGGTTTCCTGACACAATATGTTGACAGGCCAACAAGAGGCGAGGCCACATTGGATTTGGTTTTGGGTAATGAACCAGGCCAGGTGTTAGATCTGGAGGTAGGTGAGCACTTTGGAAACAGTGACCATAATTCGGTGACCTTTACATTAGTGATGGAAAGGGATAAGTATACCCCGCAGGGCAAGAGTTATAGCTGGGGGAAGGGCAATTATGATGCCATTAGACATGACTTAGGATGTGTAGGTTGGAGAAGTAGGCTGCAAGGGTTGGGCACACTGGATATGTGGAGCTTGTTCAAGGAACAGCTATTGCGTGTTCTTGATAAGTACGTACCAGTCAGGCAGGGAGGAATGGGTAGAGCGAGGGAACCGTGGTTTACCAAAGAAGTGGAATCTCTTGTTAAGAGGAAGAAGGAGGCCTATGTGAAGATGAGGCGTGAAGTTTCAGTTGGGGCGCTTGATAGTTACAAGGAAGCGAGGAAGGATCTAAAGAGAGAGCTAAGACGAGCAAGGAGGGGACATGAGAAGTCTTTGGCAGGTAGGATCAAGGAAAACCCAAAAGCTTTCTATAGGTATGTCAGGAATAAAAGAATGACTAGGGTAAGAGTAGGGCCAGTCAAGGACAGTGGTGGGAAGTTGTGTGTGGAGGCTGAGGAGATAAGCGAGATACTAAATGAATACTTTTCGTCAGTATTCACTCAGGAAAAAGATAATGTTGTGGAGGAGAATGCTGAGACCCAGGCTATTAGAATAGATGGCATTGAGGTGCGTAGGGAAGAAGTGTTGGCAATTCTGGACACGGTGAAAATAGATAAGTCCCCGGGGCCTGATGGGATTTATCCTAGGATTCTCTGGGAAGCCAGGGAAGAGATTGCTGAGCCTTTGGCTTTGATTTTTATGTCATCATTGGCTACAGGAATAGTGCCAGAGGATTGGAGGGTAGCAAATGTGGTCCCTTTGTTCAAGAAGGGGAGTAGAGATAACCCCGGTAACTATAGGCCTGTGAGCCTCACGTCTGTTGTGGGTAAAGTCTTGGAGAGGATTATAAAAGATACGATTTATAATCATCTAGATAGGAATAATATGATTAGGGATAGTCAGCATGGTTTTGTGAAAGGTAGGCCATGCCTCACAAACCTTATCGAGTTCTTTGAGAAGGTGACTGAACAGGTAGACGAGGGTAGAGCAGTTGATGTGGTGTATATGGATTTCAGTAAAGCATTTGATAAGGTTCCCCACGGTCGGCTATTGCAGAAAATACGGAGGCTGGGGATCGAGGGTGATTTAGAGATGTGGATCAGAAATTGGCTAGTTGAAAGAAGACAGAGGGTGGTGGTTGATGGCAAATGTTCAGAATGGAGTTCAGTTACGAGTGGCGTACCACAAGGATCTGTTCTGGGGCCGTTGCTGTTTGTCATTTTTATAAATGACCTAGAGGATGGCACAGAAGGTTGGGTGAGTAAATTTGCAGACGACACTAAAGTCGGTGGAGTTGTAGACAGTGTGGAAGGATGTTGCAGGTTACAGAGGGACATAGATAAGCTGCAGAGCTGGGCTGAGAGGTGGCAAATGGAGTTTAATGTAGAGAAGTGTGAGGTGATTCACTTTGGAAAGAAAAACAGGAATGCGGAATATTTGGCTAATGGTAAAATTCTTGGCAGTGTGGATGAGCAGAGGGATCTCGGTGTCCATGTACATAGATCCCTGAAAGTTGCCACCCAGGTTGATAGGGTTGTGAAGAAGGCCTATGGTGTGTTGGCCTTTATTGGTAGAGGGATTGAGTTCCGGAGCCATGAGGTCATGTTGCAGCTGTACAAAACTCTGGTACGGCCGCATTTGGAGTATTGCGTACAGTTCTGGTCGCCTCAAAATAGGAAGGACGTGGAAGCTTTGGAACGGGTGCAGAGGAGATTTACCAGGATGTTGCCTGGTATGGAGGGAAAATCTTATGAGGAAAGGCTGATGGACTTGAGGTTGTTCTCGTTAGAGAGAAGAGGTTAAGAGGTGACTTAATAGAGGCATACAAAATGATCAGAGGGTTAGATAGGGTGGACAGTGAGAGCCTTCTCCCGTGGATGGAGTTGGCTAGCACGAGGGGACATAGCCTTAAATTGAGGGGTAATAGATATAGGACAGACGTCAGAGGTAGGTTTTTTACGCAAAGAGTGGTGAGGCCGTGGAATGCCCTACCTGCAACAGTAGTGACCTCGCCAACATTGAGGGCATTTAAAAGTTTATTGGATAAGCATATGGATGATAAGGGCATAGTGTAGGTTAGATGGCCTTTAGTTTTTGACTTCCCATGTCGGTGCAACATCGTGGGCCGAAGGGCCTGTACTGCGCTGTATTGTTCTATGTTGGAAGTAATGAGTTTCATGTTCTGATCATTGAAATCCTGAGAAGATCCGTAAGAGTGCTCTCCGTTTCAGATCCTGCTTTATCCTGGACACTTACTTTCTTCGTAGGCCAGAGGAGTGGTCTTTATCCTGATGAATGCTTTGTTCCTCAGTTGTCATCCTGGACTTTGTTCCCTGATAATCATGCTGTTGCCTGTTCATGTTGTCAATGCATATATTTACAAGGAAGTGAATATTTTGGGTGTGATGTCCTGCACCTTTGGTTATCCTGATTTAATAAGGTTTTATCATGTTAAGCAGAGTATTGATTTTGTGATTTGTGCACCATTTCTTTATCCTAATATATCCTTGGGGGAAGGATGAGCAGGGGTGAGGGTGTGGGTGGTAAAGTTAGTTCTGTCCTCACTAAGTTGGAGGAAGGTCCCCCATAGTCAGTGTTTTTTAAATTTTATTTTGGGCTGCGCCTTTTCTTCTTCAGGCCCAGGTGAATTGTGTATTATCCTGTTGAGGACCAGGGTTTGTTGGACTCCCCTTTAATGGGGAGTCGGTTGTTTCTCCTCATGTGGATCTCCCTCTTTGACTGTTCTAACTACTGTCAGAGCTCCTATGAGTGAGGACAGTCCGAATATCCTTTATTTAGTGGTAGGTGGTCCCTCCCAAGAGGGTTTCTTTTTTATTCTCTTCCCCTGTTGGGACATGGGGTGTTGGTTCTGTTGTTCATATGTGTATTGGATGGTTTATGTGGGAGAGCAGAGGTGGTATCCTGTACGTGATCGAATTGGCTTACCTTTGGAGGAGGGTGCAAGTACTGTTGTGTCACGGGAGTGCTTGGACCCAGTTCACTGATCTTTTTTCTTTGTGACGGTGCTGGACTGGGCCAGACTCAGCACCGCGGTTCGTGTCATGTTTCTCCTTGGATGGGGGTGTTTCCCTTGGGAGAGTCTGGTATGGATGGGTCCACATCCGGAGATGTGCAGTCTGGGGAAGGGTCTGAAGGCTGTGTCCAGCAGTTATTCTTATTCTTTTCGTCTTGCGTTGGAACTTGGCAGAAAGTTGACCGGTTCTCATCTAGTAGTAATATCTTCAGACGTTGTTTGTGGACCGAGGGGTTGGTTCTGACGGTTCCTGTTGCTCTTCTTCACCCCTCTTCTGACTTTGAGAGGTTTTGGGGGCATTGTTTCTACTTCTCTCTTAGTACTTGTGTCTGTGAGAGCTGTTTGTGATGGTGTTGGATGGTGAGCCTTGATCTCATGGGCACTCAGATACAGATCTACGTTGGCTTTTGGGTGGCCGAATCCTTTCTTCTTCTGATTGGTCCTGATGTGTGTGTTTGTATGTTTGTTTGTTTGTTTTATTGGCCGAGGAATGGCTCCCGACGCCGAAATCGCACCCCGTGTGTGCACTGTTTTTCGTGGGTTTTGATGGTTTTCTACGTGGCGCCGGTGCTAGCACCTCACCTGTAGCCGAATCTTGCAGGTGTGGCGCCGAAAGCCCACGGATTCTCCGTTAGCGCCTGCACTTAGACTCTGAAACAGAGAATCCGGCCCAGGATGTCTGTCTGCTCCAGTCTGAACCTGGAGACAAGTTTAAATTGCGTTGCTAGATTAGTTGATTCCCCTTAACACTGGGGTTCTCAGGATATTGTTTTCTTCTTTTGTCATTTTGTTTTGAAGCTCTGGGTGACATGTTCGCCGAGAATGGTGCCTGTATCCTGTTTGGATGCAGACAGATCATTAATCCGTGGGGATTTTCTCCCTGATTGATCGGGTCTTATTTGTTCCCAATTATGAATGATTATTGTTTTGACTGTACATCGATATTTATAGCTATCTTTCTGCTTTCGTTTGTTTGATGCAAATTTGTTATTAAAAATTGAAAATTCCAATAAATAGACATTAAAAAAGTGTCTTGGGATGTTATATGTCCACCTGAGAAACCATTTAACGTCTCATCTGAAAGACTGTGCCTGACAGAGCAGCACTCCCTGGAGTGTCAGACTGGGTTTTGTGCTCAAATCCCTAGAGTGGGACATAAGCTCACAACTTCTTACGCAAGAGACGAGGGCGCTACCACTGTGCCGAGTAAATAAAAATAGGAGAATGGAAAATCCAAACTAACAATGCATTTGAAGTTTAAATAATTGCTGTTGTGGATGTACTCCTCAGGCCTCACTCCCATCGATTTACTTGGGGCTACGCTCAACTGATCAGTTACTTTACTCAGCTTCTAGGAGATCTTGAAACAAAAAAGAAAATGTTAGACATCTGTCATTCCTATGGGTAAGTTCACCCCCTGTACTGTGCTGCTGTATCTCTGCTCATACAAGAGTGAGAATGATTTAATTGGTTTACGTGGTGCTCTGGGTAATACTAAATTGTACGGGTCAGAGAGTTCCAGTCTTATGCTGAACTGGCCTATCTCTACGGAGCACTATAATTAGCTTTGAACATAGAACATACAGTGCAGAAGGAGGCCATTTGGCCTATCGAGTCTGCACCGACCTACTTAAGCCCTCACTTCCACCCTATCCCCCGTAACCCAATAACCCCTCCTAATCTATTTTTGTCACTAAGGGCAATTTATCATGGCCAATCCACCTAACCTGCACATCTTTGGACTGTGGGAGGAAACCGGAGCACCCGGAGGAAACCCATGCAGACACGGGGAGAATGTGCAGACTCCGCACTGACAGTGACCCGGTGAATCTGGGACCCTGGAGCTGTGAAGCAACTGTGCTAATCACGTGTGCTACCGTACTGTCCATCATTGTGCCTAATTTGTGCCCTGGATTAGATCAGAAAAAAATAAAAGATCCCTGCTCTCAATGGACCAATGGGGTTTTTTCCTGACCATCATTTCTGTGTACTTTCCATATCATTATCCTACTGGAACATGGGTGTGGATGGCACCTGTAATGTTGAAGCTGCTGAATTGTCCCATAACACTCTCACAGTCCAGGCTTGGGTAAAGAATCACTAATTGTCTGAAGTACTGAAAATCTGTATCTCTGAAGCTGCGTCCTTCAGGAAGCAGCACTTTGAGAGCGATAGTCAAAGTTTGTTGCATCCTGTGAGAAGGGATCATGTGCAAATGTCACAAGCTGTTAATTGATCGTAAAGAAAGGAAGGTAATCCAAAATGTGATGAGTTAGATCTTGCTGACCATTACGGGATAAAGGAAATGAGAACTGCAACAGGCCATAAATACAGGTCATTCACAGTGCATTGGAGAACAGATGGCTGATGGCTTGGAGATGTGGATAAGTCTCATCAGAGTCATTCTTCAGCTGCAGCGTCACCCAAGCTGATGTCGGCAGATTGAGAGTGGTAATCCTGAACACCAGTGTCGTCATTTTACATCATACGCAGCTTCTGAACTATGTAAATACTTTCAGACTCAACTCCAAGTATAAGTAGCAAGTCAGGAGTACCCTAGGGTGTGCATTGAGGGGAAGCACCGAGAGTACTGTAGTTGGGTAATGGAGGGAAGTGTGGAAGTGCAAGGGAAGGGTATTGGAGAGAACAGGATGCGTTCCATGGTGAGTAACAGAAAGAGGAAGTGTGGTGATGGGGTGGGGGGGGGGGGGGGGGGGGGGGGGTGATGGGGAGATGGAATAGGCTGTGTAAAAGGAAGAAAGCAGAATCAGTAAGTGTGAGCGGTGGTAGAGCAGACAGGTTGGGGTTGCAGGATAAGTAAGGGGAGGAAGACACGTGTTGGGAAAGGCAAAGGAGGAGGAATCAGTCAAGAGAGATGGGTAACACGCAGTGGGACAGTGGATGGAAATAAAGTGCGAATATTAAGTTGAAAAGCTAAGTGGCTAGAAGTGATTTTTGTTTAATTTTGGGAAATGTAGGCACATTCTGCACTTTTACAAGCAGCTTATTCCAGCACTGTAAAGTGGCTGGTATTTTAATGTGAGCTTCTTTACATTCACAGGTTCTGGCCTGCTTACTTGTCTCTGTGTCGGCAGCTGGGCTGCAGAATTGAAGCTTTCACTGTTATTATTTACCTGGATGATGTCAGCCTATTTGATGAACAGAATGGTTCGTATTTCACTCTCTAATCAAATTGCTTTGATTTTCTTTATGAGTTTGTATCTTTAAATACATTCCCCAAAGTATTTCCATTTCAACAAACTTCTTTATCAATCGTTGAGGATTTTGGATATTCACAGGTTCCCCAGCAGATTTGCTGTACCATTCAAGGCTGAAGCAGATCTGAGAGATACCCAGCTTTGTTATCATTTACGAGTTCTAATCAGGCAATGAAGCCAGACAGTAGAGAGAAAACTAATAAAAAAGACTTATATAATGCTTTATAAAAGCAAATTACTACGGATGCTGGAATCTGAAACGAAAGAGAAAATGCTGGAAAATCTCAGCAAGTCTGGCAGCATCTGTAGGGAGAGAAAAGAGTTAACGTTTCGAGTCCGATGACCCTTTGTCAAAGCTAATAGACAGAGAAAGTGGGAAATATTTATACTGTGGAGTGAGAATGAAAGATGAGTCATAGCCACAGAAACCCAGGGAAACGGGGTACGAGTAGCCACAGAAACCACGGGGAAAGAGTGCTAATGGCAGTCCCAGAGAGAACAAAAGGTGTGAAAGGCCAAACAGCAGAAAAACTAACATCAGATGGTAAATGTGACAGAAGTAGATGGGGGGAGGGGAAGGGGAAGCAAAGGGGAGAAAGGGTAAGAAAATGTGGATAAGATGCAAGTGAGAAAGAAATGGTAAAAGACAGTTAAAATGTGCACAAAGTAAGCTCTCACACATAGCAATGTGACAATGACCTGATGATTAGTTTTCACGATGTTGATTGAGGGATGGATATTGGCCCAGACAATGGCAGGAACCCCACTGCTGTGTTTGGAATTAGTAGCATGGGCTCTTTCACATTCATCAGGCAGATGGTGCCTTGGTTTAACGTCTCATATGAAAGACATCTCTGCCAATGTTGTCCATCTGCTACAGCCTTGCTTGGTCCTGCACTGGAGTGTCAGGCTTCATTTTTATGCTCAGTCCTGGAATAGGATTTGAACCAGGAACCTTGTGACTCAGAGGTGAGAGGTGAATGAAGTGCTGAAATGTGGCTGCTTGGCTTTGCTCGCAATCCTAGTACAGTGCTCTGTTTTGAGTATCTGGACAGACTCCATCTGTCTGCCCAGAGTATATTGTCTTTGAATAAACCTGCATGAACTGTCTTGTGTAACAGGCTGAAGAGATTATGGCTCTTGTGCTGTCCTATTCCAATATCAACTAACTGAAGCGATTCTGGGAAAATTTTTAAAGTCATGGTTCTCTTGTTTAGGTCTGATGCCTGAGACCCTGGAAGAGTGGAATTTTGTTCTGGAGCTGGTTCGGAATCACTGTGACATCACTCGTTCTCCCGCTATGCAGAATGGAGACAGCATTGTCAGTGGTGACTCTGATTGTTCAAGTGGTATAAACCTGGAGAATGTAGCTCTTCTCCTTGCAAAGACGGTTGGCCCAGATCGAGCACTCTCAGTGTTACAGGACAGAGGCCTGCATGGGAACATGTCTGAGAGATTTGGCAGAGTATGTGACATCCTAAGAATTGCAGAGAAAAGACAGAGGTGAGAGGGGTTCCAATCCTCGATTAGATAAACCTGTTTATCTATGTTTTCGTGGGTTAAAGTACTTCCAGTGTGTCATTAGGCCATGCAGAGTTGAAGGGATCTGGATTTCTCGCAGCACAGTGGTTAGGGACACGGGTTTGATTCTGGCCTTAGGTGACTGTGTGGAATTTGCATGTTCTCCCTCTGTCTCTGTGGGTTTTCTCTGGGTGCTCTGGTTTCCTCCCACGGTCCAAATGTGTGGTTTCCTCCCACGGTCCAAAAAGGATAGGTAAAAAGTGGATAAATAAAAAATCCATGTGATTATTTGGCCTGTGTTGATTGACAGCCTGTTTTTTTTTGTTGCAGGGCCCTTGTCCAATCAATGCTGGAGCGATGTGATCGTTTCCTATTGTCTCAGCAAGCATAATGGAACCTTCCAGAGAAAAAGCTGCCAGTTTTGTACAGCTTTGATTCCTGCTGATCTCCAATGTGCAAAAACCTACTCATTCAAGTTTTCCGATCCTGCTTTGGGAGTGCTAACTCAAGTGATTTGCTCTGTAGCTGATTTATTCCCTGATGCTTGACTGCCAAAGAGACTTGTGCAGAAATGTAACAGTTTACTCGTGCCTTACAATTAAAAATAAGCGGAGGATTGGATAATCTGTTCATTGGGCTCAAGATCTCGTCGTTGTGTTTTGGATTTGTGTGGTGGGACACCATGTTTGCTTTAAACACCAGTTGCTCTGGCTACAGTCTAATTGCAAAAAGCACAAGTTACACTTTCCTTATTGGGGGAGAAAAAATCTTTGTCAAGGACTTTGGAATAAAAATGTCTAAACTTTGATTTGAAGCCGTTTTTTCATTCATGGCATGAGAGAATCACTGTCCAGAGCAGCATTTGTTGCCCATCACTAATTGCCTTTGGGGAAGCTAGGTCAGATGTCTGGAGAACTGTGTGGTGATATGCATAACTGTAAATACACTACAACTAAGTAAGCACTAGAGGGCGCACCAGAGATGTCATGACATGCAGACGTGCAGCTGATGAGCACATAGAATTGGACACAACCAATGGGCGGGGGGGGGGGGGGCATTGCACAACCCATGTATAGAGGGACAGGGCACACATGATCTGTCTCTTTCCACAGGTGACACTTAGAGAGGAGGACAGGGGCAGATTAGAAGCATCACACCCACCATGTGGCTTAGAGCAGACTGGCTAGTGAGACTGAGTTACTATAGCAAGATTAGCAGGAGAGTCAAACTCATAGAGAACTGTGCTAATGTTTCAATAAATCACATTGAACTTACTTCAAAGTCTGGAGTATCTTTTGGTCAAAGCTGCATCGCGTTGCAGCCTGTGTTATCCCAGAGTACAAAACACATGGTACCAGTAGTGCCTGTTGAATCTATATAGTTCAACTCACCAAGATCCGTGACTACCAGCAACAGCACCCAGGCAAGATGATCGAGATTCCGGTTTCTCAGCAGCTCAGGTACCACGGCAATCTCGGTGCCAACTGGCGTGCATTCAAGCAGAGATTTGAGATTTACATGGTAGCATCCGACCTAGATGGCGTGACCGATGCTGAGAAGATAGATCTTCTACTCACCATTGCGGGTCAAAGTGTAACAGAAATCTTCAAGTACTCCAAAGGGCAGGACAAGAGAGACTTCCAGACAGTCCTGGACAAGTTTGAAAACTACTGCGAGGTAAACACAAAATAAATCAGTAAAACTGGCGCATATACTCACCATGAGGCAAAGGTAGTCTTGCAACAGAAGCAAATGGCAATTTTGATTGGCAGCCATGTTGCGCAAGGAGCCGCTCATGCGCAGTTCCCGAGAAGACGCGAACCGGCAAAACTGTGTTTTGCGCATGCACGAGAAGCCGTGCATGCTCAGTTGCGCAAAGCGCACAGTGAAGGAAAAGCGATTTGCGCATGCGCAGTCCTTTCCTACGCTCTACATCACAAGTGTCATGATGTCAGAGGCCCTGGACCACGCCCACTTAAAGGGAAAATATCTGAAAATAGTGGAAAAAAAATTTAAAGCCAGAAAACACAATTCTTTCACCTGGAACGACAGCACAATGCCTGAACTTCGACCAGTAGCTGAAAGTAACCTCCACAGAACTCTGCAACAGGAGGTTAGCACCACCCTAAGAGATGATTTAATCCTTGAAGACTACGACTTAGACGATGATTTCATCATTGGACGTGGCGACCTCAGTACCAAATCTGAACCGCAACGAGATGTGTTGTACATTGAAGCATCCGACACAGTCATGGATGAGTTCTTCAGATTTGAGGATCCTCAGCCCAGCATAGACGACATCCCGACCCATGAGTAGAGGATTCTGCTGCGGCCCGACGCCAAGAGACAGAGAGCGGTACAGGCCCACAGAGAGCGGCCTGACGCCAAGAGAGTGGTCCACGCACCATGAAGAGCCCCCAACTCCGCACAGAAAGCGATGACAGACTCCACAGCGAGACCACTGCAAAACTCCGTTGAAAGCGCACAGATTGACACCACAGCACGACCACTGCACAACTCCACACAGGGAACGATGCCAGACTCCACAGAGAGAGCGATACAAACCTCCACAGCGAGCTTGTTGACAGACTCTACGATGGAAGCAAAGCAAGACTCCAGAGCGCAGTCCTTGCATGAATAAGACCATGAAGATCTAGCAACCTTATCTGAGCAACCAGCAGCAGACGATACAAGTCTGCCATGCTCAAGTGCACAACAAGACGACTATGACAGTCTACCACGCTAGGGGGAACAACAAAAAGACTATGACAGTCTACCCAGATTATTTGAGCCACCAGAAGAAGACTCTGACAGTCTACCCAGCTCATCTAACCAAGAAGAAGACATTGAAGGTCTACCAACTGTATGCGCGACAAGTGACAAAGGCTTCACAATTCCCATACAAGCTGTGTGACATCTCAGCGAGCGTGACAGATCTCAGCTAGTATGTACAGAGGCACTCAACAATCAAAGTGAGGCTACTAGTGACTCCAGTGACACCACGTTAATTCAAACCTCATCCACTCGAGCCTCTCCACAAGAAAATGAAATCTTGAACATTCTGACTCCAGACGAGGAGCATCAAGAAACCAAAGATGATTCAAGTGAACCTGAAATGACTCTGACAGAGGACCATCAAGAAACCAAAGGTGATTCAGGTGAACCAGAACGGACTCCAGACAGGGAGCATCGACAAGCCAAAGATGATTCAAGTGAACCGGAGTAACTCCAGACGGGGAGCACTGAGGAATCAAAGATGTCAATGAAACAGCAGATACCAGAAAGGACACTGACACAAGTAACTTTGTGAAAGACTCGCATTATCCACTTGGGGTGGTCATTGAGAGCAACAAGCACAACTAAACCTACAAAAACAACACCGACAACAATAAGAAGCGTACCAAACACACCAATATCAACAAGCACGGCAAAACCAACAACTCTGCAAATGTAGGACACTGTGACAGCACAGTTCAAGCACGGCAAAACCAATAACTCTGCAAATGTAGGACACTGTGACAGCACAGTTCAAGACAATGGCAAGTGTACAGACATACCATGGCATGACAACGCCTCTTACGAATTCATGTTTGCTCCACTACAAACAAGCAGACCAGCTTTCGAGGCAGCTGACATGCAACATCAATACTGAAAACAGACACCAGTCTAGGTCAGACAGGAAAGATGACATCAAGAATCGCTATCATAAGCATCGAAAAAAGAGTCCAAATAAGATAACTAAGTGATTCGACCATTTGAACACCTACTGATGACTTCTTGGTTCCTGAAGCGCAAGGACACTGATGGCGTTCACAAGGAAATGACAACATCAACATCGACACTTCAATAACAGAAAAAGAAAGCCACTCGACTGTATAAATTCATGAACTTTAGACTCATACATATTATTTGGTATTGTATAATCATCACTGTCATAATAACTTGTACATGTTATCACTTATCTACCTATTTTGTTCAATTTTCTTTAACAAAGTACAGAAAATATGTAACATAAAAAAGGGGGGCTGTGGTTTTGTGGATCACTGTAAATACACAAGGGGTTAATGTAAATACACTACAACTAAGTAAACACTAGAGGGAGCACTGGAAATGTCATGACATGCAGCTGATGAGCACATAGAGTGGGACATGACCAATGGGTGGGATGCCCAGGGGTGACACTGCTGTGGGGGGCAGCATTGCACAACCCATGTATAGAGGGTTGTACAATACTGCCCCCCCCCCCCCCCACCCCCACATACTCTGGGCGTAGCCGACCTGCCTCTTTCCACAGGTGACACTTAGAGAGGACAGGGGCAGATCAGAAGCATCACACCCACCACATGGCTTAGAGCAGACTGGTTAGTTAGACTGCGTTACTATAGCAGGAGCGTCGAACTCATAGAGAACAGTGCTAATGGTTCAATAAATCGTATTGAACTCACTTCAAAGTCTGGAGTATCTTTTGGTCAAAGCTGCATCCAGTTGAAGCCTGTGTTATCGCAGAGTACATAACACATTAAACTGCATTCAGCTTTATGTAATGTAGATTTATAGTTAAATTAAGAATAGGTTTTACTAGGAGAGTTGCCTTGGGCAAGCTCGGCAGGCAAACGTGTACAATATTTGTCAGGCGGCAATTATGTGGATCTGGTTTGCTTTGCGATGACTTGCTACCTTGCTGTGCTTTGAGCGAAACAAAGCATTGCAGTCTCCACAGTTTGCATCCAAGAAATAATTAGCCAGAATGGAGATATTTATGGCACCAACAATCGTGACCTGAGAACAACCAGACGCATGATGGAGGAATAAAATAACTGCAACGTCGAGCCTGGTGGTGCGGCTGAGGGGACGGTGCAAGTAGCCAACCTGTCGGGAGATGTCGCTGTGTGAGGAGGTTCTGAATAGGACTCTCAGCCGGTGTTTCTGAGGGCGGGTGTCGGCGCTCTGACGGGAGGATGCAATTTGCCGACCTGTGTCGGGCGGGTGGGTCGAGGGATGGATGTCACTGTGAGAGCAAGTTGTGAATTGACTTAGCCAGGGGCTGGCGGTGTGAGGGGAGGGTGTGGATTAACTCCCAACCAATGGATGGTGATGGGAAGGTGTGACTCCCAGCCGATGGGAGGTGAGGGTGTTATTGACTCCCAGCCGGTGGATGGCTTTGTCAGGGCAGGGTGTTAATTGACTCCCAGACGGTGGGTGGCGTTGTAAAGGGAGGGTGTTTATTGACTCCAAGCCCGTGGGTGCGAATGGACTCCTAGCCGGTGGGTGGCGATGTGAGGGGAGGGTGAAACGTTTCGATCGGGACTGCGTTAATGGTCACAGTTTGAATTTAGCATTTGCTTTGGTGTATGAGACAGCCTGAGCCTGGGAGAGCGAAACAGTTGCTGCGGACAGTGAGTCTGTGTGAGTTCAATTCTTTGTGTGGAGACTGCTGCCATGGATATGTGTAGCCCTGCACTGTGCCAGTCCGAGTGTCCCTGTGTATACTTGTGTGATCATCAGGGCTGTAGCTTCAGAAACTGTTTATCATAGTTATCTTTGGTGTGTGTTTCTTTCTATATCTAATGGGTAAGGAGTACATTTTATGGGGCACACGAGCAAAAAATGTGGGTGTTGGAATTCTGAAATTAAAACAGAAAATACTTTTTTCCCTGATTGCCAGCATCCGCAATAGAATATAGAACATACAGGGCAGAAGGAGGCCATTCGGCCCATCGAGTCTGCACCGACCCATTTAAGCCTTCACTTCCACCCTATCCCCGTAACCCAATAACCCCTCCTAACTTTTTTGGTCGCTAATGGCAATTTATCATGGCCAATCCACCTAACCTGCACGTCTTTGGACTGTGGGAAGAAACCGGAGCACCCGGAGGAAACCCACGTAGACACGGGGAGAAAGGGCAGACTCCGTACAGACAGTGACCCAGCGGGGAATCGAACCTGGGACCCTGCCACTATGAAGCTACAGTGCTGTCCACTTGTGTGACCGTGCAGCCCAAAATAATTTTCCTTTATTTTAACATTTCAGGTCTGTAGTCTGCTGAATGGCCACAGACCTGAAACCTGAACTGTTTCCTCCTCTACAGTTGCAGCTGGGTATTTAGAGCACATTTTATGGTGAGTTGTGTTGCTCAAGATATCTGTAACCTCTAACAATAATGACCCAATAAACCCAACAAGTCACGGGGTAGGCAGAAATATGCGGTTGATGTTACAATCAGATCAGCCATGAATTATTGAATGGTGGAGTAGGCTCCTAATTCCTGTTCCTAATTTGAGCTGGCTAAAAGATGATAAACTTGTCAATGAAACTTTGGAACTACGTAAACCCTCTGTGGCAATTATCTATGGTAAGAAATGAAATTAAAATCGCTTATTGTCACAAGTAGGTTTCAATGAAGTTACTGTGAAAAGCCCCTACTCGCCACATTCCGGCACGGCTGGTACGGGAATCGAACTGTGCTGCTGGCCTGCTTGGTCTGCTTTAAAAGCCAGTGATTTAGCCCATTGCGCTAAACCAGCCCTTATTGTCTTACAACACCAGGTTAAAGTCCAACAAGTTTGTTTCAAATCACTAGCTTTCGGAGCACTGCTCCTTCCTCACGTTCACCTGGATGTAGCAGGTAGGGTGGTTCTTGTTAAAGAACAGTAAGAAGTCTTACAACACCAGGTTAAAGTCCAACAGGTTTGTTTCAAATCACTAGCTTTCAGAGCACTGCTCCTTCACCTGAGGAAGGAGCAGTGTTCCGAAAGCTAGTGATTTGAAACAAACCTGTTGGACTTTAACCTGGTGTTGTAAGACTTCTTACTGTGCTCACACCAGTCCAACAGCAGCATCTCCACATCCTGGTTAAAGAATTAATGGGAAGCCACTTTGTTAAACAGAGTAGTTTTAATTGGTTAAACTGTGGCAGCATATTTTTGTTATCCAGCCTTAATTTTCCTATATGGCACATGGTTATCTGTGTGCATGCTATGTTTCCTTTGTGTAATGTCTGGGGAGGCTGTGTGGATTGACACCCAGTTTCTCTTCCTGTTTATTATACCTTCCTGATGGATTAATGCAGTGGTTTCTGTGCTTTCCACAGTAGCATTGTCTGGACAGTTTGAATGTTGGGATGGATCGCAATCCATCCCCACCACCGAGTGATGAAGAGACGACCAGAGTCGATGCAATAGGAAGCACAGTCTACAGCAAACACTGGTTGTTCAGCACGCTCATGCGGCTGATTGAGGTACCATCTACATCCTTTGCTTGTGCGGGGTATGCAAAAATTGACCCATTTTAAAATGACTATGCAGATTTGACCAGTTACAGTTGGACCATTTGTATCCACTGAAAACTCAGATGCAGATGAATTGAATGATCCTTGACTCAACTGGAAATTGTAAAGCTGTGGGTTAAAATCTTGGTGTGTGCTGAACCACCTAACCTTAAGTGGCGTGGGAATGTGGGTAGAAGGGGAATGTCAGCTAGAGTTCATGCCGCAGTTCAATGTCGAGTAATCCTTGAGAAAATGGGATGTGTATGTGACTGAACTACCTTGACAATGATGTCCGACAGATTGAGGAGTCGATGGGTAGGAAGCATATCAAGGCAATGGAGAGGTTGCAAATGCAATTGAACCATATGAGATATCATTGCTTATGTGTCCCCAGGCACAAAGCTCTTATTGTAGCTACAGGTTTTTACCAGGGTATATAACATGGAAGGGTATGCATAATGTACAGCTGAATTTTATGGGGGAAGCAAAATATATTAACTGTTTTGTCTTCTCAGCTTGTCTCTCCAGAAGGTGAAGATACAGAAGTGACTGATTCCGGAGCAGAGACAGAGCTCGATGAAGATCTGGAGAATGAGATTTGTAAAATATGGGACATGTCAATGGATGAGGTAATCATAGGGCTCAGTGGAAGCCTTGAATATGATGGTGTGATTATCTGTTTGGAAATAGGTGATGCTATTCCAGCTATTATGTCCCAAATCTCTCAATCCCATTGCTATTTACTGTTCTCTCTGTTAATTCCCTTCGCTGGCTCTGAACTCTATCCCTGCAGTGACAGGGCAAAATTAGATCATTTACTCTGGAGGTAAATAAGAAAATTGCTTACTCTGATGCTTCTGGTTTTTCTCTACTTACTGTTGCTTCACTTCCCCAGGGAAGGTTCAAGTGAGATGAGCAACATCACCAGTCACTTATTTTCCCTCTTGCACTGTGGTACGGCGCATTGAAGACTCAGAAGAACTCTTCATTGTGTTACGACCCCCTGGGCTAACGTGCGGTCAATTCTAACCCCACTTGATCCTATTTGCAACAGAATTTAACTTAATAAATAATTCTTAGAAAACACCCAAAGGTCCTTGGCTGCTCAATAACTCCGTCATCGGGTTTGTACATTTAAATGCAATTTTATTAATAACAATAATTATAATTAAATATGTAGCAAATACAACATGTTAACTATTATCTAATTCCTAACCCCCTGTTTAACTGCCCCCCACCTTTTATACACACGAGACAAACAAACACAGGGAAAAAGAGGGAGGTAAAAATAATGATAAAAGGATAAGAGTCTTTGTTTCAAATGATTGACTTTTAGCACCCCTTCCTTCAATCTAGGCTTTCAGTTCATGGTTTCCGCTTTCAGTCTGTAATAGTTTTCACTGTAGATTCATTCAGGTTCTCTTTAGTTTCAGAAATACAGTTGCTATGCAGCTTTCCTGGAGAAAAAGAGAGTGAGAGCAGTTTCTTTCTCTGAGCATGAAAGTGAAAATCGCTTATTGTCACAAGTAGGCTTCAAATGAAGTTACTGTGAAAAGCCCCTAGTCACCACATTCCGGCGCCTGTTCAGGGAGGCTGGTAAGGGAATTGAACTGTGCTGCTGGCCTGCCTTGGTCTGCTTTCAAAGCCAGCAATTTAGCCCTGTGCTAAACCAGCCCCTGTACCAGGACCCCACTGTCCTTTCCTTGGTTCGCTGAAAATAATCCCACTCGGGTAGGATCCAATCACTGCCTTTCACCAGGCAGAATACGGTATTTTGGCTAATTTATTGGCCAGCAGTCAACCAATCGAACCGAGTCCTACCGACCTCTTGGGTGCCAAAATGTCTGAGTTCTGCTGATCGAAGGCTAGCACAATGTTGCTGTCTTGTAACTTTTGAATTCCTCACTTGTTGACTTAAAGATGTATGTCCATTAAACATGCATGGATCAAAATGATAACAGCAAAAATAAAGAAGGGGAAATAAGGGAATCAACTGAAGAGCCCTTACAACTGAGAAGACTCTCTGCTCTAGAGTAATAGTATGGAAATTTTGTTTTGCAGTCATAGATTCACAGTTTATATTCTGGAAGGAACTGATGCTTGTCAGGTCATGTTCTCTAGGATGTGAGTGATTTGTGCCTCTGACCTGTGAGATGAAGCAATTTTGTGATTGTTGCTGCACAAGCCTATCCCTTTGAGCTACATGTCACCGTGCTTGACCCTATGAGATGTATGATCACTGTTCCCTATGAGGTGCATTGTCACTGTCCCCTGACTCGGATGAATGTCACCATGGTCTGCTGATTAAGCTTTAGTTTTGTGTTACAGGATGTTGCTGTATTTCTACAGGAATTCAATGCTACAGACATTTTGTTAGGGATCATTGGTAAATCCAAGTGTCCCCGACTAACGGTGAGTGAAAAATGCTTTAAGTGAGGGGTTACTTGCAATGTTATGCATTCCTGTCCAGCCAGGTATATGGTAGTCTCAATACTTTGGGTTGTTGGTAGAGAGTGTGACCTGTCAATCAAATTTCTCCAGCCTAGGTATCTAATTTTAGAATATCGCCGGCAATCATATCTAATTTGTAATAATGCTTTCCCAGATATGAGCATCCAAGTGGTTATATCTTCCAGCGATTGGGCATAGCACGCTTCTGGTTTTTAATAAGATGTGGTTCCCCTCTCGCTTATTTATGACCAAATAATTGGCTGGTGCCCAACTAGCAGTTAGTTTATGTTCCAGATCAAAAAGAAATCTGATTGTCCCTGATTATGGAGACATCTGCCTGGATGGTTTCTACTGACATGAGTTGAACATCTTTCCCAATTATCTGTAATGTAGCTCTCTGGGGAAAATAGTTATGAGCAGAACAACAACGTGAGAATATATGTTAAAAGGTGGTGTATTTCACTCTGAAAATACTTTCCCATGCCACATTTATGCTGCTGGTTTGCTCAACTGCACCCTTACTCCACCTTCAACGCTCTAGTCCCCAATAACATCTTTTTCTCTTATCTCCTCTCATACCAGCTCTGGGTTGATCTTAATCAGGAGACCAGCCTTCCGTTTCCTTTGACCTTATTTGCTCTAAATACCACACAACCACCCCTCCTCGTCTCCATGTTGGTTTATATTGTTAATGGTTCCATCTTCAAATATTATCTTGCCATCATCATCCCTCCCCTCAAAAAACAAAATTCTTGACCTTGCCATGCTTGCAAACTACTGTCCCATCGCAAACCTTCCTTTCCTCTTCAAAGGCATTCATTGTGTTGATGCTTCCTAAATCCATGTCAATCTTTCCCAGAACTCCATTTGTGAATCTCTCCAATCAGGTTTCTGCCCATACCACAGGACTAAAAGGGCTCTTACCAAAGTCACAGGTGTAACTGTAACTCCGTGTAACTGTAACAAAGATAAATTAACCTCCCCTCATCTTGTCCTGTTGCCCACCTGGGTGGGACTGCGCTTAGCCTGGTGTCATTTTGATTATAAGGCTAAGCGTATCCAGAGTATCACCTGCAATGGCCTGTCTTTCTCCTCCTGCATTAGCTATGGTATCCGCCAAGGATCTATCTTTGGCCATTTTTCATCTACATGCTGCCCCTTGGTGACATCATTCAAAAGCATAGCATTAGTTTTCACATGCACGCTATGACATTCAGCTCTATCTCGACATTACTTCTCTTGACTACTCCATTGTTGCTAAATTATCTGACTGCTTATCTGACATCCAGTACTGGATGAGCAGAAATTCCCTCTGATTGAATATTGGGATGACGGAAGCTATTGTCATCCGGAAGCCATCCCTCTCCCTGGCAACAGTCTGGGCCTAAACCAGACCGTTCACAACCTTAGTGTTCATTTCTGTAACATTGCCCTATTTGGTCTCTGTCTCAACTTCTGCTGCTGAAACCCTCAACATGCCATTGTCACCTCTCGACTTGACTATTTTATTGCTGTCAATGCCTGTCCTCCCACATTCTACTATCTATAAATCCAACAGTTTGCTGCCTTTGTCTTAACACGCAGCAAGCCCCATTTACCTATCACCCCTGTGCTCACTGAACTGTCTGTGTACCTCTTTCTTTCTTCCTTTATGACACGCCCTAAAATCTAGCTGTTTGATCAAGCTTTTGGTCATCTGACCTTGCATCTCCTTATGTGGCTCAGTGTCATATTTTATTTTATAATGCTCCTTTGAAGTGCCTTGGGAGTTTAAGGTGCTATATAAATATGTTTTTGTTGTAATGTTCCAAACTGTTTAAACTAAACATGCATCACTCACAATAGTATTTCTGTGGCGTAGACTCAGAGGAAAAAAAACAGTGCCGTGTTAAGAATAAGCTGTATAATTATCTCACTGGGAATGGAATTAATGCTTATGATCACATTCTGCACAGGACAGTATTTTCTGTGTTTCTAGAGATGAGTATTACCTGAGTTTAAAAAAATAATTTTTGGCGATTGGAGAGCATTTATACAAACATTTAACTCAGGAAAAAAACGGCGGGGCAGAATTCACACTGGGATAGTGTGAAAATAGCTAAGGAAGGAGAGACCTCCAGCTAAATAGTCATTTCTCATTCCATGTTTTTCTTCTGCAAAAATGTTGTGGAATTGCTGATAAAGTTTCTGTTTTTCGAGGTTAGGAGATTTGCGTTGGTATCCTGGGAAACATGGCTTGTTACAAGGAGACCTGCCAGTCAATCACTAATAACAACAATCTTGTGTGAGTACTGGAACACGTTCCATGCTGTGTATTGTTGCATCAAGCATGAGCAAAATCATTAACTCCTATCCTCAGTTTTGGAGAAAACTAAATAAACCAGAATTCTCTTCTGTTTTCTGTTAACTCTGATGATCTCCTCTGCTGCCCTACAAATGGAACAGTGTGTGATAGCATGAGCAGGCCAAATCATAGTTGAGATTTCAGTTATCAGGAATGCACCAGATGCTTCATCTCGCATCAAAGAAGCAACCCCTCTGTAACTTCCAACAATCGCAAAAAGCTTGTGAAATTTTAGACTTGATGTTTTAAATGATAAGCGGCTCCATGTAGCCGCTTTCTATGTGCAGTTTATCACCAAAATGTTAACAAATAAATCCTATTTCTAATTGTAATGGTAGAGTAGAAAGCGCATTAACCTGGATCTGTTTCTTTTTTTAAATAAATTTAGAGTACCCAATTCATTTTTTCCAATTAAGGGGAAATTTAGCATGACCAATCCACCCAGCCTGCACATTTTTGGGTTGCGGTGGCGCTACCCACGCATACACAGGGAGAATGTGTAAACTCCACACAGACAGTGACCCAGAGCCGGGATCGAACCTAGGACCTCAGCGCCATGAAGACGTAGTGCTAACCCGCTGTGCCACCGTGGACCTACATAGAACATAGAACAGTACAGCACAGAACAGGCCCTTCGGCCCTCGATGTTGTGCCGAGCAATGATCACCCTACTCAAACCCCCGTATCCACCCTATACCCGTAACCCAACAATCCCCCCATTCACCTTACACTATGGGCAATTTAGCATGGCCAATCCACCTAACCCGCACATCTTTGTACTGTGGGAGGAAACCGGAGCACCCGGAGGAAACCCACGCACACACGGGGAGGACGTGCAGACTCCACACAGACAGTGACCCAGCCAGGAATCGAACCTGGGACCCTGGAGCTGTGAAGCATTTATGCTAACCACCATGCTACTGTGCTACCCTGGATCTATTCCTTGTGTGTCTGATGTGCCGATGTGAAGTGAACTTTTCTGTGATGTAGCTGACCTGTGAAAACTGTATTCAAAGCCCCCAAAAGTGATCAGAAGTGTGAAAGCTCCCAATAAACATTATTAGCTCTTTCAGTGCATGATATCTGTCATACAGAAGTGTGGGAAATTTTGAGTTATTCAAACAGGTGCAGACAGAAGTCCCTGAGACAGTTTTGCAATTTTGCTCCAGCTGTAGATCATGTCAGATAATTGTGACATCTATTTTACCTTTCAACACCTAAAAATATTTCAGTTGGCATACATTAAGCATCTAGACTATGATATTTGATGGAGTGTATTTGTCCTATTATGAGCAGGGGGTGGCAGTAGTAATGTCACTGGACCAGTAATCCACAGTAATACACTGGGTATCTGGGTTAATGATGACCATGAAACCATTGTCGATTGTCGTAAAAACCCATCTGATCCACTAATGTCCTTTAGGGAAGGAAAGCTGTCATCCTTACCTGGTCTGACCTTCATGTGACTAGATCCACAGCAGTGTGATTGACTCTTTAATGCCCTCGGGGATAGGCAATACGTGCTAGCTCAGCCAGTGACGTCCACATCTCATGAAAATTTTTTTAAAAAAAAAAACATCCTGGGGGTGACCATTGACTGGAAATGGAACTGGACCGGCCATATAAATACGGTGGCTACAAGAGCAGGTTAGAGGTTAGAAACCCTCCGGCAAATAACTGGCCTGACTCCCCGAAGCCTGCCCACAGTCTACAAGGCACAAGCCAGGATTGTGATGGAATACTCTCACTTGCCTGGGTGAGTGCAGCTTCAATAACACTTGCCACCATCCAGTATAAAGCAGCTCGCTTGATTGGCAGCCATCTATAGACATTTACTCCCCCCACCACCTACGCACAGTGACAGCCATCTGCATGATGCACTGCAGGAACTCACCAAGGTTCCTGAGCTAGCACCTTCCAAACCCATGACAGCTACCATGTACCAGAAGGACAAGGGCAGCAGACACATGGGAGCACCACTACTTGGAAGCTCCCATTCAAGCCACTCACCATCCTGACTTTATTCCTTTACTGTCGCTGTGTCAAAATCCTGGAATACCCTACCTACAGCACTCTGGGATGTCCCTCTGGACTGCTGTAGTTTAAAAAGGCAGCTTACTAACACTTTCTCTGGAGCAATTAGGGATGGGCAATAAATGCTGGCCTAGCCAGCGATGCCCACATCACATGAACGATTTTTTAAAAATGAGATGAGAGTTGACTGGAGCTGACGAGAGGTGCGATACCAGGCATTGCCTCATTTAAGGGTTTATTTTGTATTTTCACCACAAAACTGATGCCTGAAAATGAACTCTGAAGTGTCTCTTCTAAATATCCACTCAACAAATGATTGGTGTTTAAGAATCATGCTGTATCCGAATTTCCATTGGAAATCTTCATTTTATTTGCAGATCTTTTGCAACTATACATTTCTATTTGTAGCTGCAGAGTATAAAATATTGAATAAGGAAGGTGGGAGTACATTTATTGAACCTAGAAGTTGTGGGAGAAAGAATTTGGGATTTAATTCGCTGTTACGTTAATGGCTCTGTTTGGTTATTTTTAAAGACTGGTAATTACAATTATCCTTTGGATGTTAGCTGGTGCTTTCAAAAGAAGAGGAATGAAAGGGAGAAAATGTTATGTTGGAATTGAGGGGAGTCTTAGCTGGCACTAATTGATCTGTTTTGTTGACTGTCCTATTTCTTTCCTGTTCCACAGTGAGGTGTTGTTGTTGCTGCTCGGAGACACTGACCCACCTACTCTTTTGGAGACCAGCAGGTAGCTTCTTTGAATAGTTGTGTGTTGCTGTACCATGTAATGTTCTGTGCACTGGGGCTATGAAGATCACATGTTACTTCATTACTTTCTAGCCCGAACATTTCATAAATTAGGTAGCTGTACATGTAAGGAAAACCTAAAATCATAAAATTTTATTATGGCGGCAATAGGCTATTTCTGGAAACTGCTACAATCCTTATAATGGAAGTATTCCCGTGATTCTGTTAGGTAGGGAATTCTAAGATTTTGACCCACAAATGTGGATCCAAATCAAGATGGTGAGTGACTTGTATGAGAATTTGGAGCCAATGTTATTCCCATGCGTTGCTGCATTTGTTCCTGTTTTAACGCCATGGAGGTGGAAGGAAATCTGATATAAAACCAGAAATATGCAGCAAATCCGTCAGTGTATCCAAATGTATTTAATGTTTCAGATCAGGCATTTAATCAAAAGTGGCAGATATGCAGCGTCCCAATGGAAGTGTGAATCAATTATTTTTTCTTTCGTATACTGACTGATCTGTTTATTTTCCGTTACCTTTAGAATTTCTGTCTAGCCTTTTTGTATTCGTATTGTGTTGTCTGACTTTGATATGAACCAAGTATGCATTGGATCCTGACTGGCAATATATTACTGGTCATGGAGATAATTGCCAATTGCCACAGTAGGTTTGATCCTGATCATGGACATGATTCCTTTGTTGCAAATAATTAGTATTATTTATTAGTATGGGCTGACATGCTTTCATTAAAATGTAAAAGCGCCTGATGTGTGCCGACTTGAACTGTGAGCAGTAACTAACAGTAGAATTTAATATCATCCTTCTACACCAGGATTATATATGGAGAGACTATTTTGAACTGTCAAATGAAATACTGGTACCTACAGGTCTACTGCAATTGGTGATAAGTTGAGGCCACTGGATTGATAACAGTCACAATATTAAGATACGTTTGTACCACTTATAGCTTCTAAGTAATGGTAATTATTATGGTTAATCTCTCTGGCAGGTTAATACTGAGCTGCCTATCTCAGCCAGATGTGTCCAACATCTGGATTGACCAAATCCACAAGCAACGCTCTGTTCGGGAGAATGTATGCTTCATAATGCAGAGCTCCACAAATGGTAAGTGATGGTTAGTTTTCATGCAAATGCATTAGCCAAAATCCACTTGAATGGCAACATCTGCGTCATTATTTGCCTTTTTTTTTGTTTTTATCTGCAATGGACAATGTGTGCCTGTGTCTGAGGTTTTGTGTGGTGGTTGGTTGGAAGATTGAGGTTGGAGGTCCACAGCATGTGCATGCATGCGAAATTGAGGAGAGTAGACTTGCATTTTTTTTGACAAGCCTGAAGTGTTAATGTGATCTGTGGTAGCTACTCAGTCACTCAATGGTACAACTCTCACTGTTGAGCCAGAGGATTGTAGGCTCAAGCCAGGGGTTTCAGCACAGAATCTAGGCTGAAACTTTAGTGCAGTAGCCATGTCTGCCTTCTCAGGTGATCATAAAAGATTCTACATCACTATTTTGAAAAAGAACAGGTGAGCTCTCCCCAGTATGCTGACCAATATTTATCCCTCAACCCAAAAAAATGGGTTAACTGGTCATTATCACATCAATGATTGAGGAATCTAGCTGTGCGCAGATTGGCTGCTGTGTTTCCTACAACAGTGATAATACTTCATTGTTTGTAAAACACTTTGGGATGACCTGAGGTTATGAAAGGCAATATATAAATACATAAATATAAGTCCTTCTTGTCTTCCTTGCTGGGTGGTGGTGTTATCAGTATACTATTTTTGTTGTATACTACCCAAACCTGAGTGCTGCAATCTTATCTGTCGTGTTTGCTGACTAAGTCTGAGTGGCGTTACATAGTATCAATCTGGACAGCACTGTTTTTTGAGGTTGCCGGTAATTTGCCTTTTCTCTGATTAAGCTGACTTGTTGGGGAAGATTGGAGAGATGGTCGATAAACTTTTCGACTTGGACAAGGAACTAATGCTAAAGTGGGTCAGTGACTTGAAAGAGCTGCCTGATGCCTCAACTACAGAACAGGAGAAAATGGCTGAGACTGCTGTGGTCCCTTGCTTATTGGAAGCAGCCAGACAACTCAGGTAGGTTTGAGAAAAGGGATGTGACCCCAGTATCCAGGGTTTCAGAATAGGTTAGTATATTGAATGTAAACCTCGTGACATTTTCGTCCTGTTTTAACTTTCTCTCCCATTTTTATATTTTCACCATCCTAGTGATTTAAGATTTATCTCGGGTTTGAGTTTACAGGGTGGGGACTTTTGTCGCTTGGATCTTAGTAAAGGATGTATGAAGTTTTCATGCAGGCCCAAATGAATGATGTAAAAAATACTATTAAAATCTTGGAACCTTCTTGCAGTTTTCTCACTGAATGGATTGGCAGCCGTTCCTTCAGCAGTCACTAAACTATCAGAAATATCTGCTGTTTCACTTTTTTGCCTTGACCTAGAGACTGTTATTCCAGCTAAACTGCAACTTATGTAGAATGCCAGCTATGTTTCCAAATTACCCCAATAACTGAAAACATTATACACCAAGCTAGGGTAAAACAACCAATTCAATTTATTTATGAAATCAGGTAGAAATTGAAATATGTATGAAAATTAAATTAATAGTAGAATGCACGGCAGCTAAAATTTATAAAAACAGATCTCTCTCCAGGGTTGGATGAGTGTTTTGTTGAACAATGGCATTTCACCTCTGAATTGATCTCATGCAGCTTGGCTTGGTAGTGTGGAAATCTCCTATCTGCTAACTGTTTGGGTTTTCGGAAAGCATGGCTCACAACTATACTGAATTGACAATGTTGCCTAGAGACCTCATGGTGGTGAGTTTAGAAAATGGTAAAATGTCACCTTGGTGAAGTTGGGAGTTTGATGCTGAGGCATGGTGTTGGAGCTACATCGAACCTGCACTATAACCTGATCTTGGAGTGCTTGATGCTAATGATGAACGCCTCAGATGGAGTGCATTCATTTTCCAGCACCAAAACCAATTATCTTGATGGACACAAAAATTAATGCAAAGAGAGCCAAGAGCTGCAGGCAGTAGGAGAACCTGCTGACACTGAATTGAAACACCACTCACCTTGGCCAGTGCTGTTTGGAGAGTTCTGAGGTGTCAGATCATCAATAACTGAGGTTCTTGTTTGTTTGATCTTGAAATGTAAGTGTTATTGGCAGAGCTAGCATTTAATGCTCATTCCTTGAGAAGGTGGCGGTGAGCTGCCGCCTTGAACAACTGCAGTCCATGTGGCATAGGTATACCCATGATGCTGTTAGAGAGGGGTTCTAGCTTTTGGTCCCAGCGACAATGAAGGAAGGACAATTTAATTCCAAGTTGTTTTTTTAAATTTAGAGTACCCAATTTTTTTTTTCCCAATTAAGGGGCAATTTAGCGTGGCCAATCCACCTAACCTGCACATCTTTGTGTTGTGGGGATGAAACCCACGCAGACATGGAGAATGTGCAAACTCCACACGGACAGTGACCCAGGGCCAGGATTGGAACCCGGATCCTCAGCGCCGCAGTCCCAGTGCTAAATACTGCACCGCGTGCCGCCCCCATTTAATTCCAAGTTAAGTTGTTAGTGACTTGGCTCCTTTCAGGTGATGGTGTTCCCAGATTGGAGGATCTGTGAAATAGGACGATGTACGGTTGCATGCATGTAAAACTGGGATGGAAGAAGTGTGGACACGTGATTTAGGCACTAAACGTCCAAGTGTTCTTGGCACCTAACCTATCCAGTTACTGAGGACTGTAGTTTCTGTTGTATGCATAGTATGCTGTTTGATGTATTTTGGTCTCATTGCTGTTTGCTGTTGTTTAGGTCAGACAATATTGAGGGATTAGAGGTTTACATGCACATACTACAGCTGCTCACTACAGCAAACGAAGGGATCCAAGCAATAGGTACTTTATTCTTCACAGCCTTATCTACAGTTCTTCCATATTCCATGTTATTAACATTTATTAGCAGTGAAATTCACTTTGTTCAAATTTCTTTTCAATACTAAATTAGTGTGGATGCTTTCTGTTCCTAAAGCTTGTGTCATGACTTAATTATGCAAGTATGTCATGCTGAGCTGATATTCATTCACCAAATCAGAAGAAATTTGACCACAAAAATTGAGGAAAACCCACTCATTATTTTAAAAAGCAGAAAATAAGCAAATCGATTAATTAAAAGTTTTCTTTCAGAATAATTTTAGCTGCATTTAGGTTCTTGCGGCAGCCAATGGTGACCGGTCATTCTCTTGAGTGTTTGTTGATTGTGTAAATGTGATTGAATGGTTCGATCTATCCTTGTGTCAGTGGAAACCTTGTTTTCAAATGTTTTTGATACCTTTGTAGTTTCTGCTTCTCTCTGACTGCAGTAAGGTTCACTATGACTGATTACAGTAGCGGAAAGCCATCCAAAGCAAGAGTTCCTGGGATCCAGCTATTTTTAATTTGAAGCTATGGCAGTCCCATTAGACTAGAGTGTGCCAGTTGAAATCTATAATAGTCAGAGGTTTACAGCATGAAAACAGGCCCTTCAGCCGAACCTGTCCATGCCGCCCAGTTTTTACTACTAAGCTAATTCCAATTGCTCGCATTTGGCCCATATCCCTCTCTATCCATCTTTCCCAAATAACTGTCTAAATGGGAAATAGCTACCTTTGGGAAAAGATGTTGACTATCTACCTTATCTATGCCCCTCATTATTTTATAGACCTCTTCACCTCTAATCCTCCTACGCTCCAGGGAAAAAGTCCCAGTCTATCCAACCTCTCCTTATAACTGAAACCTTTGAGTAGCATCCTAGTAAATCTTTTCTGCGCTCTTTCTTGTTTAATAATATCCTTTCTACAATAAGGAGACCAGAACTGGACACAGCATTCCAAGTGTGGCCTTGTACAACTTCAGCAAGACGTCCCAACCCCTGCATTGAATGTTCTGACCAATGAAACCAAGCATGCCGAATGCTTTCTTCACCACCCTGTCCACCTGTGACTCCACTTTCAAAGAGCTATGAACCTGTAATCATAGATCTCTTTGTTCTATAACTCTCCCTAACACCCTACCATTAACTGAGTAGGTCCTGCCCCGATTTGATCTACCAAAGTCCATCACCTCGCATTTATCTAAATTAAACTCCATCTGCCATTCATCGGTCCACTGGCCCAATTGATCAAGATTCCGTTGCAACCTGAGATAACCTTCACTGTTGGTGTCAACTGCAATCTTGGTGTCATCTGCAAATTTATTAACCATGCCTCCTAAATGCCAAGATTATATGCAAAAATTTGATTATTTTATCCCAATTGCTGCTTTGCAGGATTAATGAGAGTAGTGGACCATAATGTGAATGGAAGGGGAGTGAGGGGGCAATGCCTTACGAATTAGATCAAAATGAGCATCAGTATGAAATGTGTTTTATTCTTGTTATCTGGAGGTTCTGAGTAAACTCTCAAATTGGTCTGAAGTCTGTCTCTCCCTATGTAGTTAATGGAACAACACTGGGATAATTCCCATCACCAGTAACACTGAGAAGTCTAACTTGATTGTGATGGAAGACAGAAAGTTTTTCTTTTTGTTTTAAAGTATGTTGAAAAGGGATAATTGTCAGTGTACTTTTCACTTTATAATGGAGGGATACTTGTTAAAAAAGTACCGTTGAGACTTTCCTTGCTTTTTAACTGTGCATCAGACAGAGTTTCATTTGCTAACTGCTTTCTAATGAATCTTCTTAGTGAAAACGCCAGATAAGGGAGAGGCAACTTGGACTCTTCTCAATGACATTGTTTGCACTGATCTTTGCCAAGATGATGACCCAGCAATCATTGTAGAGGAGCAGGCATGTGTGCTGTCCTCTACACTGGCTGTCCTTTCAGCGATGTTTGCTTCAAACATGGAAGAGAATTACATCAAGATAGAGCAAAGTGAGTGAGTTCAGCATGTACTGAAAAAGATGGTGGGAGAACAAGGTATAATAAATCTAACCGTGGCATCTTGTGGGTGATGATGAGATTCTTTACGGAGATGATCAAACCAAGTCAAATTTTAAATAATTGCAATCTTGAACGATCGTTATAAGAACAGAATATTATTACCCAGCTTCCTTGAGTCGAGTTGACTGGTAATCTCTGCTCTGTAGCTCTAATCTACTACTGACCTCGGACAATCACTTGTACCTATATTGGAATTGGTAAACACTCAATCTCTGCACATTGAACCTCAATGAGAAGGAGCAACTTATCACCAAGCTTCATTACATTATTACACAGAAGCGATTTACTAGAATGATACCAACGATAAGGACTTGGGTTATTCTTGTTAGAACAGGGAAGGTGAAGAATAATCCATAGAGCCCCTACAGTGCAGAAGGAGGCCATTTGGTCCCTTAAGTCTACACTGACCCTCTGAAATAGCACTCTACCTCGGCTCACTCCCTCGCCCAATCCCCGTAACCCCGTGCATTGATCATGTCCAATCCACCTAACCTGCACATCTTTGGATATGAAGGGGAAATCTAGCATGGCCAATCCCCCTAAACCACACTTCTTTGAAGTTTGGGAGGAAATCGGAGCACCTGGGGGAAACCCACACAGACACCGGGAGAATGTGCAAACTCCATACACAGTCACCCACGGCTGGGATTGAACCTGGTCCCTGACTGTGGGGCAGCAGTGCTAACTAACCACTGTGTCACTAATTTAACAGAAGTGTTAAATTATGAAGGATTTTCATAGAGTAAATAATGACTAACTTGTCACTATTAGGAAGGTTGGTAACCAGAAAGTAGTTAGAAGAATTTGGTTATCAGATAAAGAAAAGGTTTGCTGGGTGATTGGGAAAGAGCAGGAGAGTGGAACTAATTGAATAGCTCTTTCAAAGCATAGCATAGCTACGCTGGCCGTCTTCTGTGCTGTATGGTTCCATAAATTCCTCTCAATAAACCCCCCTCTTTGACCAAAGTTTTGGTGATCTCTCCTTATGGCCCCTTTGACTCTGTCAATTTTCTTTTGATGACATCTCTAAGGGATGGGGTAATTAAACACCTCAAACAATTTTGGTCGATCAGGGAGAGCCAGCATGAATTTGTGAAAGGAAAGTCACGCCTGACTAATGTTCTTGAATTTTTTGAAGAGGTGACTAAGGTAGTGGACAGGGTAATGCCTATGGATGTTATTTATATGGACTTCCAGAAGGCATTTGAGAAAGTTCCACATGAGAGACTGTTAACTATGGTTGAAACCCATGGAGTTGAGGGCAAATTATTGACACGGTTAGGAAATTGGTTGAGTGGCAGGCGACTGAGTGTGGGGATAATAAGTAATTACTCTAATTGGCAGGAGGTGACTAGTAGTGTACCACAGGGATCTGTGTTGGGGCCTCAATTATTTACGTTATTCATTAATGACTTGGATGGTGGCATAGAAAATAATGTATCCAAATTTGCAGATGATGCAAAGTTAGCTGGCATTGAAGACCACCTAGATGATAGCATAAAATTGCACGGAGATATTGACAGACAAGGTGAATGGGCAAAATTGTGGCAGATGGAATTCAATGTTAGCAAGTGTGAGGTTATCCATTTTGGACCAAAAAAGAATGGAGCAAAGTACTTTCTAAATGGAAAGAGGTTAGGCACGGTGGATGTCCAAAGAGACTTGTGTGTTGAGGAGCGTAGATCCTTAAAATGCCAGAAACAATGCAGAATATAATCAAAAAGACTAATGGAATGCTAGCCTTTTTATCTAGAGGATTGGAGTATAAAGACACTGGTTATGCTGCAGCTGCACAAAACCCTGGTTAGACCCCACTTGGAGTACTGTGAGCAATTCTGGGCAACACACCTTTTGGAAGGATATTTTGGCTTCATCAGGAGTGCAATGTCAGTTTGCAAAAATGATGCCTGGACTGCAGGGGATACGTTATGAGGAGAAATAACTCAAATTAGACCAGTTTCCGCTTAAATTTAGACGGTTAAGAGTGATCTAATCAAAGTATTCAAGATATTAAGAGGGAAAGACAAGGCAGATAAATATAAACTATTTTCATTGGTTGGAGATTCTAAAATTAGGGGGCATAGTCTAAAAATTAGGACTAGACCATTTCAGGAGAGATGTTAACTTCTTCGGTCAGAGTTGTAGAGGTTTGGAACTCTCTCTCCCACAAACAGCAGTTGAAGCTAGAATAGTTGTTAATTGAGATAGATAGATTTCTGTTGAGCAAAGATATTGAGGGATATGGGCCAATGGTTGGTATATGGAGTTAAGCCACAGATCACCCATTATCTCATGAATGGTGGGACAGGCTCGAGGGGCTGAATGGCCTACTCCAGTTCCTATGTTCCTGAGATGCTTTGGAATATTATTCTAAGTTAAAAGCCCTTATATCAATGTGAGTTATTGTTGATGTAATTTATTCTCCACTGATCTCAAACTGGCTGAAGCAAAGTCGACAGAAAGGACTGAGTAGCAATTGTGACTATTTGCTATTAATCTCTCCAGTCGATTTCCTGCTTAATATTTGTACTACTTATCCAAGTTTGACCACTTTTTGAAGTGTGTGCTTGTATTGGCGCCACAGTCTGAAGTGTCTGCTTTGCTAAATTTGGTTGGTTTTGTTGTAACATTCTTCAGCTGCATTTATTGTTTGGTCCAGATCTTCCTTTGCTCGGTACACTGCTACGAGTTTTGCTCTATGCAGAGGAAAGTCAGAAGAAACCATCAGAGGTAATCAGAAGACCCAGTGTAGTCAAATTTTCTGGCCCATCTCCAAGATCTGGTGCCCAGAAGGGGAAACGGCGGGAAGGAGACTTTCACCTGAAAATTCTCCTGGGCATCTGCTCTGAATTTCTCTCTGAAATCTTCATGGACATCTCAAAGGTATGGTTGTTTATTGGAAATATCAGAAGATTAACAGTGCAATGCATTAATTGTATTTTAATTGTTTACAGATGATGACCTTTATTGGGAATTAATTTGTGCCTCTAAATAGAGACTGGTTGTTGGGGGTTAGAAGTTACACCCTTGTAATCTGTCAATTAAAAACTTATTAAAAAAATTAATAAAGATTGGCTCCGGTTCTATCCTTCACAAACTGGCTTAATGGAATATAGCATACTGGAGGAGGAGGTGACAATGAAGGGGGGGGGGGAAAGGGTGGACTGGGTGAGAGCCCTACTGCGAATGGAGTAAATTAATGGAGGGTATGGGAGGTGAGGTTGCATGTAAGAATGGAAAAAGGTTGATGGGGCTATGGATGTAGGAATCAGTGAGTGAAATCTTGCACTAGATTATCTCTTCTGAAACTTTTTGCATGTTGAATCCACTGCTCACAAACCAACTAATAGCAACAGTGTGATCAACAGCTCCCAAGTTCATGTAATTGTTCAGGTTTTGGGCTGGTACAATCTGTTAATTATGATTCTCTCTATTGTGCTTAAAGGAGATTGTGTCAAACAGTTTTAAAGAAGGGCTCTTGAGCCAAGCGATGTGTACCTGTGCCTTTCAGCACCTTCTCCCTCTGTACCACACTGCGGTGAGTATTTTCAAATAACTGTTCTCTTCAGTGATGAGAAATTTCTGCCATTTGGCAGAATTCCAACTTTTGGATGATGGAATTCCCCACTATTCTTTCTTGCAGAGGAACATTTGAAATATATTGTGCTTTTAACCATTAAAAAAAAATAGCACATTGTGACTCTGAATTTTATGGGTGGGAGGAGAGGCCAGACATTGCTTTGCCTAGGCCTCTGATCCGGAGTCACAACAATCACAGCCCACTTACATCAATGGAAGAACTTAAGTGATTAGTTGTGGCTAATCAGTCAGGTCATTTCAATTTGAGGCAGGAGCAGTTGGAGTGAAACAGCAGGTCCTGGCTGAGCCCAGGGAATTGGCTGGCACAGGTGCCTCTCAGCCTGGCCCTTATTCCAACACGGAGCAATGACCAGGAGGAGATGGGTGGTGTGGAGAAGGGTTTGATTGAAGGCAGCATTTAGAATTCTGAATTTAGAAGCAACTTTGCACAGAGGAACCCCGAGCATCAATTAGAGGAGACTTTGCAAGTTGATGATCAAATGAAAATAGAGAATGCTAGAAATGCATGATAGCATCTGTAAAGAAGGCGGCAATAATTGTTGGGAAGATCAGAAAACTGGATAAGTAGCACTATTGTAACCCATTTCCTTACAAACTACAAAATGTTTGTTTATTTTCCAGCATTCAACTTGGCTAAAGGTTTATATTTTAAATGTGAATCGCTCTCTTCTCTTTAACTTGCTCACAGGCTAACTTGCTCACATGTTGACAGTGTGTTTCCAGCAATTTTCAGTTTCTGAAACGCAATGGTCGTACACATGCTAACCATAATATTGTCAACAATGTCAACTTGTTGGTACTTTATGAGAAAGATTATCTTGTATTCCCACCGCCCCCCAAGTAGTTGGAATCAATATATTTCAGTACTGTATTGTTTATATCACCTACTTAAATAAAAGGACTTGCGTATAGTCTCCAATTTTGCTGAAGATATCATGCTTAGTGGGATTTTTAAAAAAAAAGGTATTTTATTCCAAATTTATTCAGACGGTTACGAAACATAACAGTCCGGGGAACATACACCCAACACACAGTTATACAGTTTGTACAAATCTTTCCACATTTTTACCCCACCCCCTCCCCCTGCAACAAACAACTCCTCCAGCATGGCCACAAACATCCACCACCTTGCCTCAAAGCCCTCCGCTGAACACCTCGATTCATATTTGATCTTTTCCACATGGAGAGAGTAGTATAAGTCTCCCAGTCAGGCCACCAGCACCGGTGGCGTTGCTGACAGCCATTCCAGTAAAAGCCTTCGCCGGGTAACCAGCGAGGCGAAGGCCATGATATCGGCCTTCCTCCCCTCCATCAGCTCCAGCTTCTCCAATATCCCAAATATTGCCACCAAAGGGACTGGCTCAACCTCCCCCACGATCCTCATTAGTACCGCAAAGACTCCCGGCCAGAATCTCTTTAGCTTCTCGCAGCCCCGAAACATATGTGCGTGGTTTGTTGGCCCCGTCCACACTTCTCACACTGGTCTGACACTCCCTGGAAGAACCCATTCATTCTTGCCAGAGTCATATGCACCCTATGTACCACGTTGAATTATATCAGGCTCTTCCTCACGCACAAGGTGTTTATCCTGCGTAGCGCCTAACTCCACACTCTCCAGTTTATCTCCCCTCCCAGCCCTCCCTCCCACTTCTCCTTAATCTTCACCACCTGCTTGCTTCCCTGGTCTCCCAGCCACCCATATATGTTTCCGATCCTGCCCTCCCCTTCCACAGCCAGAAGCAGCAGTCACTCCAGCAGAGCATACTTCGGTAGCTTGGGAAGTCCCTTACCTGCAAGTATCTAAACACACTGGGCAGCACGGTGGTGCAGTGGTTAGCACTGCTGCCTCATGGCACAGAGTCCCAGCTTCGATCCCGGCTCTGGGTCACTGTCTGTGTGGATTTTACACATTCTCCCCGTGTTTGCGTGGGTTTCACCCCCACAACCCAAAGATGTGCAGGGCAGGTGGATTGGCCACGCTAAATTACCCCTTAATTGGAAAAAATTAATTGGGTACTTGAAATTTATAAGAAAAAGTGTCTAAACTCACTTCCTCTCTGGAGCTCTACCCTCTCCCTTAGTTCCTCTGTACTGGCAAACCTCTCTTCCAGGTCCAGCCCCACTTCTCTCCACTTCCTATGCATATCGTCTGTCCCCCGCGGCTTGAATCCATGGTTTTCGTACAGCGGAGTTAACACCGACATCCCCTCTATCCTAAAGTGCCTCCTCAACTGGTTCCAGACCGTCACTGTGGACTGCGCCACTGGGCTCTCCGTATATTTCTGTGGCGCTAGTGGCAATGCTGCTGTCACCATAGCCTTCAAGCTGGGCCCCCAACAGGATTCTTCTTCCATCTTAACCCATTCTGCCATCTCTCCTTCCCACCACCATCTCGCCTTCTCCATGTTCACTGCCTCTGTAACAGAGTCTTCTTGCCCCGTGGTACCTTCTCTGTCCACACGAAGTCTGAGATAATCGTGTCCCCCTTCGTGAAAAAGGCCTTTGGTACAAAAATTGGATGCACCTGGAATATGAATAGAAACGTTGGCAGGACGTTCATCTTCACCACTTGGGCCCTCCCTACCAGAGTCAGAAGATGCTGCGTGTCCCACCTCTTCAGGTCCTTCCTCACCTCCTCCACCAGCTTTGTTAAATTCCATTTATGCAGCGTCGCCCACTCTCCCATTACTTGAATCCCCAAATATCTAAACCTATCTATGGCTACTTTAAATGGCAACCCCCCCAGGTTGTCTCTGATCTAGCCCGTTCACCGGGAACTCTTCACTTTTCCCTACGTTCAACTTGTATCCTGAAGCAGTCACTAGCAATGACCCTGAAGGTATCGGCAGAGTGGCAAGGGATTATGAGGGAGAGTAGGGAGCATTGGGTGTCGCGATATGAGGATGACCTGTTATTGTACTTGTCGGACTCGCTGGAGAGCATGGGGAGGATTATAGCTAGTGAGAACTAGCTATCCCTGCAATGTTCTCCTGTGTCACCCAAAGTTTTGTGAGCCCATATCGTTGGTTCGTAGACTTACCACCAGTGTCACATTTAACAGGCTCAACCATGCCACAAACGTTGGCCCAAACCTGAACCTTCCCAGGACCTTGAACAGGTACTACCATTCCACCCGGTCAAATGCCTTCTCCGCATCCATGGACACCACTACCTCCGATACCTGACCTCTCGATGGAGTCATGATCACATTTAACAGCCTCCTTACATTGCTAGAGAGCTGCCTGCCCTTTACTAAGCCTGTATGGCCCTCCCCGACCACCCCGGGTCACAACCTTCCATCCTCCCCGCCACCAGTTTAGCCACCACTTTTACATCTGTGTTTAACAACGATATGGGCCTGTACGACCCACATTCTAACGGGCCCGTCCCCTTCTTGGGTATCAATGTGATCGTTGTCTGCATCATCGTCACCGGCAGCTCCCCCTTCTCCAACGCCTCACTAAACGCCCCCAACAGATGCGGTACCAGTTCCGTCGCAAACTCCTTATAAAATTCTGCCGGGTGCCCATCGGGCCCTGGGGCCTTTCCTGACTTCAGACCTCTTATACTCTCCAATATCTCTCTCAGCCCAATAGGCTCCTCTAGTGCCTGCCTCTTCTCTTCCTCCAACTGCGTAAACTCCCAGCCCATCCAAAAACCACCCCATGCTCCCTACTTCACCCCCCGGGTCCACCCTATGCAGCTCCTTATAGCATTCCCTAAATGTCTAATTTATTCTCCCCGGCTCTGTCACCACCTTCCTTGTCTCTGTCCGTAAACTCAATATTTCCCTGGTCATTGATGTGCCAGCATTCGGCTTGCCTCTCGCCGTACTCGTACTGCACCCCTCTTGCCCTGCGCAGCTGGCTCACTGCCCTCCCCGTCATCAACCTATCAAACTGCTCCTTCAATGTTTTCCTTCCCGCCAATCCCTCCGTGGTGGGCGCCCTCGAATACCACCCATCTATTTCGACCATCTCGTTCATACTCCTCCCTCCTTTTCCTATCCTCGTGCCTTGAACGGGATAATCTCCCCTCCGACCACTGCCTTCTTGCCTCCCAGAATGTGGCTGTTGACACCTCCCCATTCTGGTCCAACTCTACATAGTCTTTGACCACAGACCGCATCTTATCACAGAACCCTCTGTCTGCCAACAACACCGAATTGAGCCTCCATCCCAGCCTCTGTTCCCGTCCTGATCTAAGCCGAATCTACAGCCAGTGGGGTGAATGGTCCGAAATTACTATCTCCGCATACTCTGCCCCCTCCACCCCTATCAACACCTCCCGGCTCACCACAAAAAATATAGATTCTTTTTTTGGAGTTGCGGTAGAGCCGGGAGTGCAGGAGGCAAAAGAGGCCGGTGTCCTGGCCTTTGTGTCCCTAGTAGCCCGTCGAAGGATTCTGTTACAATGGAAGGATGCAAGGCCCCCAAGCGTGGAGACCTGGATCAGTGACATGGCGGGATTTATAAAATTGCAAAAGGTCAAATTTGCCCTGAGAGGATCAATACAATGGTTCTATAAACGATGGCAGCCTTTTCTGGACTTCCTGGCTCAGAGATAGGTAACTGGGTCAATAGCAGCAGCAACCCGGGGGGGTGCATTATTGTAGTGTTTATTCTGTAACTTTATAGTGTATTAATTTGCGTTGTTGTTAAAATGCTGGGTTGTTCATGGGGATGGGGCGAATGTATATGATTGTTAATATTATTGTTATTTTCGGTATTTTACTAAGGTGCGTCAATGTTGTATAAAATCAAAATTTCTCAATAAAAATTATTAAAAAAAAAAAATATAGATTCTGGAGTACACCCTGTAAACATGTAAGATAAAGGAGTACTCCCTTCCCCCTGGGTTCTTCATGCACTACTGGTCCACCATACCCCTCTTTTCCATGTACCCTCCCAGCTCCTTTGCCATTCATATCCTTCCCATTGACTTGGGGCTCAACCTATCCACCCTCGGCTCTAGGACACAATCCCATAATCAACTGGTGCGTGGCCAAGTCTGGATTGCTGCCAGCAACACCCCCATAAGCCCTACATCATCCCAATTTGGTGCATACACATTCACCAACACCACCGGCATCCCCTTCAATACCTTGCTCACCATCACATATCTCCCACCTGGGTCCCTCACTTCCTTCGCACTCACAAACCCCATCTTTTTGTTCATCAAGGTGCCCCCCCCCCGGCGACTTTGAGTCAAACCCTGAGTGGGATACCTGACCCACCCATCCTTTTCTCAACCTAACATGGTCCTTCACGCTGAGGTGAGTCTCCTGCAGAAAAACTACCTCCGCCTTCAAACTCCTGAGGTGTGCGAAAACCCATGATCTTTTCACTGGTCCATTGAGCCCTTGCACATTCCATGTTATAAGCCTTAACAGGGGCTTATGCCTCCATTCTCCTCGACCGTCTGTCATCCTCCCCTTTTGGCCCTGCCCCTTCTGATTTCACCTTGTATCCGGCTTGGGTCACTGTCTGTGCGGAGTCTGCACACCCTCACCGTGTCTGCGTGGGTTTCCTCTGGGTGCTCCTGTTTCCTCCCACAGTCTAAAGTTGAGCAGGTTAGGTGTGATTGGCCGTGATAAATTGTCCTTAGTGTCCAAAAAGGTTAGGTGGGGTTACGGGGAAAGGGTATAGGTGTGGGCTTAAGTGGGGTGCTCTTTCCAAGAGCTGGTGCAGACTCGATGGGCCGAATGGGCTCCTTCTGCACTGTAAACTCAATGGTCGCCACCGGATGTCATGCTTTGTGGGATAATAAACCGTGATGTAAATAGGCTGAAAAAAGATATAGGCTGGTTAAGAGATTGAGCATCAAGGTGACGTATAATGTGGGGAAGTTTGAAGTTATTCACTTTGATGGGAAGGATTGTTAAGAAACTCAAATACTCCTTTTGAAATTTGGAGGTTGGGCCCTGTGCGCATGCATTGGTTGGGAAGCTATAAAGTAGAGAATGAGATAGCTATTGTAAATTGTTTTATTTTTCTGAACTTGTATAGTAAAGTCTATTTTTGCTTGTTTAAAGCCTGTGGTATAGAATTCTTAGAGTCGAGGAGGAAGCCATTCGATCCGTCAAGTTTGCAACGACCCTCTGAAAGAGCACCCTACCTAGGCCTACTTCGCCCACACTATCTCCGTAACCTAACGTGTACATCCCTGGACACAGAGGGGCAATTTAGCATGTCCAATCCACCTAGCCTGCACATCTTTGAATCATGTGGCTTTATTCACTTACGAAGTGTCTTGACTTTTGTAGTAATCCACGGGAAGCAGGAATTCCGTCACCACACCAATATTTATTTACAATAACGATATTACAGGAGCAGCTACAAACAGTGCTGCTAGCAGTCCAGTCAACTTAAGACTGCTCACAAAGCCTACACAGGTGATTATATGGGCCCCCTCAATGAGCTATCATTGAGGGAGCTCATACTCCAATTGGCCAACCAATAAAGCCAATTGGAGTTCATTACACCCCCCCCCAAGGTTCCGAGGAATTCCTGCCAGCTGGCATTCCTCTGAGCTTCCTCCTGCTCCTCATGTCTGGGTCTGTCACCTGTGTGTCGTCCGCCGGGTCGTTCTCCGAAGTGGGCAGGGTGTACCTTATAGGTGCCCGTCTTTTCCTTGACGACCTCCTTGGAAGTTGTTCTTCCTCCTCCTCGGGGAGAGGTGTCGCGGCGGCCTCGTCGAGTGTGTCCATCTCCGACTCTGATGACTGGGTCTGGAGAAATTGCTCGGGGCTGGGGTGTGGGTATCCTTTCCATCTGGGCTATCCCAGCTTGAGGCGGTCCTGCTTCGCCTGCCTCCAGGTGTGGTTCCGCTGCCCTTATTTGATCTAGGTGTTTCTTCAGCACCTTACCTCCTATTGAAATCTCATAGGATATGGGCCCTGTTTGGGACTCTACCGTGCCTTTGACCCACGTTGGTCCATTCCCATAATTCTTGACCCAAACCGGTGCCCCCACCTGTAAATGTCTCTGCTGCCGACTATTATCATGCCCCCTGCGTTGGGCATCCTGTTGTTTCTCCACTTTCCCCGTTAAATTTGGGAAAAGGAGACTCAGCCTCGTTCGCAGCCGCCTTCCCATTAACAGTTCAGCTGGCGGTATGCCCGTTGTGGAATGCGGTGTGGTCCTGTAATCAAACAGCCAGTGGGAGAGCTTTGTGTCTATTGACGCTGCCGGCTGCTTCTTGAGTCCTGCTTTAAGTGTCTGGACCGCTCTCTCGGCCAGGCCGTTGGTCGCTGGATGGTAAGGGGCCGTTTTGATGTGACGGACTCAGTTTTCCTTCAGGAATTTTCCAAATTCCCCACATGTGAATGCCGTTCCGTTGTCCGACACCAATACCTCCGGAAGTCCATGTGTTGCAAACGAGGCCCTGAGCTTTTCAATTGTCGATACTGTGCTTGCCGTGTTTACCCGGTGGAGGTCCAACCATTTGGAGTTGGGCGTCCACTATCACCAAAAACATTGAGCCCATGAAAGGGCCGGCGTGGTCAATATGCAGGCAGGTCCACGGTCTGCCTGGCCATTCCCACGGGTGCAATGGCGCCGCTGGTGGCACTCTTTGCACTCCTGGCACCGACGTACCAAGGCTGCTATGTCTGTGTCCAAACCTGGCCACCAAACGTAGCTTCGAGCTAGCATCTTCATTTTAGACACCTCTGGGTGTCCGTGATGTAACTCAGTCAAGGTTGCCTGACGGCCCTGAGCTGGGACGATTACCCGGGCTCCCCATAATAGGATACCGTCTTCTACGGTTATTTGGTCCCTTCTGCTCCAGTATGGGTGCATCTGGGGCTCCACTGGTCTTTCCAGTTCCCCTGTTAGCAGTAAATGCTTCATCTTGGCTACAACTGGGTCTTTTTGCGTCCACAACCGAATATGTTGTGCGTTTACTGGTAGGGTGTCCAAAAAATTTAGAGTCATTACTGTCTCCTCTACTTTTGGTATTTGCGGCGGAGTGTCTGGGAGGGGAAGTCTGCTCAAAGCATCTGCATGTGCTACTCGCGTTCCCGGTCTGTGCTCCAGAACGTATCTATATGCCGCCAGTAGCAACGCCCAGCGTTGGATTCTAGCTGATGCAATCGGGGGTATTGACTTGTCTTTTAATAACCCTAATAACCGCTTATGGTCCGTCACTATGGTGAATTTCCGCCCGTACAGATACTGGTGAAATTTTTTTACTGCGAATGTCACCGCCAGTCCTTCCTTCTCGATCTGGGCGTACTTCCTCTCAGCCATCGCCAAGGTCCTCGAAGCATAGGCTATTGGCCGTTCTTCCCCATTCCTTCCTCTATGGGCTAAGACGGCTCCTACCCCGTAGGGGGATGCATCACAAGTGACCACCAACTCCTTCCTTGGGTCATAATGCTCTAGGACATTTTCGGATGACAGCTGTTCCTTAATGTCCCTAAACGCTCGGTTTTGGCGGGTGGACCATTTCCATTCTTGCCCCTTTTTTAGTAGCTGGTGGAGGGGTTCTAGGATGGATGCCCTATTTTCAATAAATTTTCCATAATAGGTTACCAACCCTAGAAATGATCGTAACTCCTGGACCGTGGTGGGAGCTGGGGCTTCTTTTATTGCCCTTACTCTGTCTTCTAATGGATGTAAGCCTGACTCGTCTACTTTATATCCCAGGTACGTCACTTGTGGGGCCAGAAAAACACATTTTTCCCTTTTTAGCCGTACGCCTGCCTTTGCGAAAGGCCTAAGCACTTCCTCCAGGTTCCTTAAGTGTTCCCTGTTTGTCCTATCCGTGATTAAGACATCATCCAAATAAATCGCCACCTGCGGTAGTCCCTGCAGAATATTTTCCATTATTGTCGGCCGCCCGTTCACCCGTGGGGTAATCCTAATGGGTTCTGCTTTCTTCGTTGTAATATTATATAATTGTTCCCCTTCGGAGGAGGATGAGGCGTCTAGGTTGTGTACTTCCCTGCGTCCCCAACTGCGATTCCTCTTTTGCCACCTCCTTCTAGGGTTTCTGTCGTTGTTACCCCACTCTGTCTGGTGCCAGAAGCTGTTGGGGGAGCCTCAGCCGGTACTTCCCTCTGTCTCCAGTTAGTCCTGGCAGACTTGGGGGCAGTTCTGGGGTTTTCCTTTTTCCCTCTATTCCTCAGGTTTTTCCTGAGAGCGATTATCTGGTAGCAGGACCCGTTGTGGTAGTCCCTCTCACAGGTATCTACCTCCATTAGCGTGCCCTGTAGTTCCTGCGCCCCACTTGCTGCCTTTTCTAGGGACAGTGCGAGCTGTAACGCCTGCCTGCAGTCTAGCTCCGTTCCCGCCAACAGTCGTTTCTGTATTGTGAGGTTGTTTATACCACACACTAACCGGTCCCAAAGCATTTCATTTAGCGTCGGGCCGAACTCCCATTTTTCCGCCAGCCTTCTCAGGCGGGTCAAAAAATTTGTGACTGACTCCCTGTCTTCCCGCTTCGCTGTGTAGAATCTGTACCTACGCAAAATGAGGGGTGGTTTTGGGTCGTAGTGCTCTTTCACCAATTCAGTTACTTCTTGGAAAGTTTTTGTGTCCGGCGCATCGGGATAAGTCAGACTACGTATAATGGCGAAAGCGGAGGGTCCGCACGCCGACAGCAGGATAAGCCGTCTCCTTTCGTCCGTCAGTATATCATTTGCCCAGAAGAAGTAACACATTCTCTCCACATACTGGGACCAGTCCTCAATAGCCGGGTCGCATGCCTCTAACCTCCCAAAAAACGGCATTTTTAAAATGGCAAGGCTTACCCTCCGAGTGCGGCAGCTGGTCTCCGCAAAATTCGTAGTTTACCTCGTCGCCACTGTAGTAATCCACGGGAGGCAGGAGTTCCGTCACCACACCAATATTTATTTACAATAACGATATTACAGGAGCAGCTACAAACAGTGCTGCTAGCAGTCCAGTCAACTTAAGACTGCTCACAAAGCCTACACAGGTGATTATATGGGCCCCCTCAATGAGTTATCATTGAGGGAGCTCATACTCCAATTGGCCAACCAATAAAGCCAATTGGAGTTCATTACAACTTTCAAACTTTATCCACCTTAAACAAAACTTTATTGGTCCCTAATCGATCTCCCCATGACCCGGGGTCTGACCAAGGATCATAACAGAATTGAAATGCAGAATATTATTTAAATGGAGAAAGACAGCTAGAATGGCCTAATTTTGTAGCTGAGCATTCATCTTCCAAAGGGAAAAGCAAACCAATCAGTTAACAGTGTTCGTAAAACTTTGATGCAGATTTATGAATACGCTTCCATGGTCATGTTCTTGAATTAGAATTTATATTACGAGTGCTCACTGCATTAAATGCTGAACTGTTCTGATAATTACTGTATCCAGGGAGAGAACACCAGATGTGATCATCTCCCTGGACGCAGAAAAGGCCTTCGACAGAGTCAAGGTGAAATACGTCATGGTGGCGCTGGAGCAGTTTGGGCTTGGATCGGGATTCACCGCCTGGGTGAAACTCCTGTACAACGCTCGTATGGCGAGTGTGCAGACTAACACCAGCTCTAAATACTTGCAGATGCACAAAGCAAGGATGCCTGCTTTCCCCGCTGAAGCTCACCCTGGCAATTTAACCACTGGCAATCGCCCTCAGAACGGCAAAAGGCTGGAGAGATATCCAGACAGGGGGGCAGAAAGCATTGAATCTCCCCCTATGCAGATGATCAGCTCCTCTGCATCTTGGGCCCTCAAGCTAGTATGGAAGGGATCATGAACTCTTGAAGGGGTTTGGAGCCTCCTCGAGCTACAAACTCAGCAAAAGTGAAATCTTCCCAGTGAACCCACAAACAAGAGGGACAGAGCTGGTTGGATTACAGTTCAAACAAGCCCAAAACAAATTCCACTACCTGGGGATCCAAATTTCCCGTGACTGGACACGGATCTACAAGTGGAACTTGACGTGTCTGGTGGAGAAGTAAAAAAGGACTTGCAGAGATGGGGAGGAACAGGCGAGCCACAAAATGCAAAGTGGAGGGGAGGGAGGACGTGGAGGGGGAGGGGGGGGGCACAAAACCCACAGTGGGGGACCACGGGACACAGGCGGCATAGCTGTGGAGGACAAGAGGGAGAAACGGAAAACACCAGCATGCTAGGTGACACACCAAGGTTCCATTTGGCTGCCCAACCAGGGTGGAACGACCAGATAGTGTCCGCATCCACAAGAGGGAGGGGGACATGTAAATAGTCATAAGTTTTCAATATATATATTTTCTCTTTCTGTTTTGTGTGTCTCTGTTCATTTCTCTGAGGGAGCTCTGTAAATTTGTGAGCATTACCCTTTCAGTGACTGCTGGACTATGTATCATAAAAATATGAAAATCAATTAAAACATTTACAATGCTGAACTGTTTAAATGCTGAGATCACTTTGGTGGTTTTACACAAAAAAAAATAGGTCCATACTCCTGAAAGTATAGAAGGGAAAGCTAATGTTTCCAATAACTTGATGTCTAATAATTCACCAGTTTGAAGTGGCCTTAGATGCATTTACTTACAATACAGATTGTTTAAAAGTGCTATCATTACAGGATTCCTCGTTACAAAAAGATTTCAGGCCTTTTTGTCTTTGGTCATTCTCATCCCGGTCTCCTCTTATGAAGGTTCCAGCAAGCCTTTACTCTTTTAGACTAAATTTGATTAAGAGTCCTTGTTTCATCACAAGATCACAGGTTGATCACGTGAAAGAGGAAAGAAAGTTGAAGTTTCAGCTTTGACTTTTCATCAGGAGTGATCAGACTTAAATTCAAACAGAAAATAGTGCAATCAGGATTTGAAAGAAGATGTTAGATTGAGCTTTTTTGTCAATGTGACGTATTAACATATTTTAGATGTTCCCAGATCTGCTTTGTAGTCTCTTGCATTTCTCTAAAATTGTAGTGTGTTGTTGTAGGAAAACTTGAAAGCAAGTGTTGATGTTGTGAGGGCCGTCTATGTGTTTAGTGCAGCCTGCTAGTTTTTTGAAAGTGCTAGAATGTTTTTATTTGCTTGTTGATTTTCTGCACTTGCCCCATCTCACGTGAAGCTGTTAATTTTTTTCTGGATCTTGGTTCTATAGATATTAATTAAGTAACTTTTGGTACATCAACACAGAGCCTTTGACATGAATGTTGATAGGCCATGTATTCTTGGAGGGCAATATAGGAAATCCGTTGCTTCACTCTGTCCACGTACCCGCACTTTCCAGTGCAGATCAGTGATCAGAAGCAGCGTATTGCTGAAGATTTTCTTGCCCACAATGTCCCATCAGTGTCTCATCCAAGATTGGGAGGTGGAGAAAACTTTTTCAAAGGTCTGACACCGGCTAACATTTTTGGGGCAAAGTAGAGTAAACTTTATTCCGTGTCCAGTTGTGCCAAAGCTGAACTGAGTGATCTTGATGGAACAATGTAGAGGCAGCTTTCCTCTGAATCTAGCCCAAGTATACATAAAGGAGCATTATGGGGTCAGCTTTAATCTGTGTTTAGTTGTACCCTGCCTGGGAGTACTTATTTTTCACATTTTTCCTGATGTGTGAAGTATTTCACTTCCCAGTACTAACATTCTTCAACTTCATGGGCATAACAATTTGAACTAATAAAGATAGAATAAAATTATTGCATGCATTTCATCTAGTTCTCCGTCCTCTTTGCTGACCGATACATTTAATGTCTTCTAGGTAGAAAGGTTCCACGCCATCGTAACAGAAGTACAACCGGACATGGCTGAACAATTATTACTGGGATTCCCCAATCTCAGATCCTGACTGGGAGCTGTTGCCACCACTGAGGGGGACAATATGCTTTGTGGGATCAGTTGGCCAAGAGAATCCTTAACTGCCTAAGTACAAGTATCTCTGACAAACATTGCTTGGCAACTGCAGCCTTGCCAATTACAGAGGTACCACATCTACACACAGCTGCATTTGGATAGAATTTTAACCACTTCAGTCATTCCAACGCAGATCCTGAGCATCACAGGATTGTATATGAATGAAGATCTTTAAGCTAAATATCTGAGGTTTCTTCCTCTTGCTGTCTCTTGTAAAGGAGGCTAGCAGGTGCGAAATTCCAGGACTGAGTGAAGTTACTAACAGAGCTCTGCTACATCTAGCCTATTAAGAAAGACATTTCAGAAGGAGCTTCATCTTGTTCCTCTATCTATTTGATTCTGAAGGCATTTCATGGTTTTGAGGCTAGAAGTAGCTGCCGCCTGTACCTTCCATCTATGTGCAACCTCCTGAAGACATGATGTGGTGTTGAGCTATAAATATGCACCACAGCACTAGCTGTTGATTAATTAACCTATGCTGATGAACATAACACTGCACAGAGAGTTTACTTTTGAATAAATGTTTGCTTATTGTTTTAACCAGTGGTTACTGAATGTTTAGCAGTTTCATTTAAAAAATTTAACTGGCTGAAGCCTCTCAATGAGATGTTTCCACCAATTTTAATGTTAACTAGCTTTCCATGGCAGATATAGGCAGCATTTTTGTGACATCACATTTTCAAAGACATTTTTATTTGTATATTAGCTAAAAGAACCACTTAGCAACCAGAAGGTTTCAGTATCCATCCCGGGTGATTTGAGTTTGCTGATCACGGCTAGGGAAACAGTTGGGTTGTCGCAATTGGCTAGCACCTCTTAGTAAGGAAGCCAAAATTTAAGTTAACAATGCTCCTCTGCATGGCTTTCCAATCACCCCTGCAATAAAATATATTGAGTTTAGCAATGATGACATCTGCAACTAAATACATCTGGGGTTGGTTTAGCATAGTGGGCTAAATAGCTGGCTTGCAATGCAGAACAATGCCAGCAGCGCAGGTTCAATTCCTGTACCGGCCTCCCCGAACAGGCGCCGGAATGTGGCACCTAGGGGTTTTTCACAGTAACTTCATTGAAGCCTACTTGTGACAATAAGCAATTATTATTAAATAGTCTGTTGACAGTCATTTGTGAAAAATGGCCACTTGTTAAGGAGCAAGAAGGTAACTAGAAACCTTGAACTGTACCACAACAATAGTGCTTTCAGTATAGAAATGGGAAGGTTATAACGTGTACACATAGTATAATAATCTATACTTTCAGATTATCAGAATGCAACCAAGTGAACAGAAGATATGTCAACACAAGCAAACTCATTGGTTTCAGCAGAAAGGAGACCCAAGGTTTGCTCTAACTTCCTATTAATGTGCTCATTTCCAACTTCAGAAGATTTACTGCAGCAGTGTGACATTTTTCTATTTCAGAAAATTGGTATGGTAAGTTTGGTGTCAACATCAAACTGTTACAACTTTAAATCTTTTGTAGAAATTAAATTGGTGGGTAAGAGCTCGTGGATGAGCATTTCTAAATAAAAAAATATATATTTCTGCAGTTACCTCCTGTTAGCTTTTGCCATCATACATTTTAATGCCTGCATTTATGATGAAAATTGTCTATGTAAACTACTATAATTACAACAAATTGACAGCACAGAAACAGGCCCTTTGGCCCAAATGGTGCATAATCAGTGACCCTGCTCCCACTCTACTTCATCTCACCCGATCAGCATATTTCTTAATCCCGATATACTGTTTAGTTTTTAATGTTCTTCTGCAATTTGCCTTAACCACTACATATATTTCCACATCCTCATAACTTACTAAAGATATTCTCCCTCTGGTGAAGACTGTGTTCAGATTATAATTGTAGTGTCAAGGAAATATTTTAAAATACGAGTGACCTGCTTGAGATTTTACGGCATACGTGCACAATGTCAAAGTATGGAATTTGATGTGATGTGCAAAATTCATGCCAGGCACAAGGCAGTGTAAAATGGAACAGGAAATACCTGTGATGAATTAGAAAAGAGGTCTTATGAAGACCTAAATAAGTAAAAGAACTACTTTGAGTAGAAGTAAACTGTACAACAGATCTCCGGTTTGCTCCCTGCCGTGCTGACTTAACGGATATTGACTGGAGTGGCATTTGGATAAATGGCCTCAACATCCTTACGTTTGGGCAAAGAAACACTAGTTAGAGATCCTATTCCTGATAAGTGACTCATACTGTGAAATGTGAGAAAATAATTGAGCTAGTCTCACAGTCAAATGGTGTGCCAGCACTCACTGTGCATAAGTATAGAGTAATTACTTGAGCAAGGTAGAAAGGACTGCCAACACATGGTGGATTTGCATCTCGGCAAGAGTTCTCTCCCTTTAGAAAAGAAAAGTGGATGAAAATGTCTTCAGTGCTGCAAAACTATGTTGGAAGTTACTGCCTTTAGAGGGCAGTATGAGCACAGGGGTTAGAGAGGTGACCCACATAACCTAGTCTTTAAATATTTTTGTCTTTAAATGTTCTACCAAGAAATTCTGTTTTTCCAAAGTAGGTACTGATTTGTGGACTGCATTTCTTCAAACGATTGTAGTCTTTGCCATGAATTGAGCAGTGCTTTCATTGCAGCCACCATGCTGCAATGAAGAAAAGCATTGAGAGCAAGTGAGGCTTCATCGACTCAGCAGGACTCTGAAATAGGATTTTTGTATCAGCGCAATATCATTGACTCTTACAATACTGCATGCCTTTCGGTTGGGACATTAAAATGAGGCCCTGTCTGCCCCCTCGGGCAGTTGTTAAAGATCCCATGGCACTATTTGAAAAGGATGCCCTGTCCAATATTTATCCCTCCGTATCAGTATCACAAAGTAACAGATTATCTGGTCATAACATTGCTGTTTGTGGAGCTTTGTGGTGCACAAATTTTCTGCCGTGTTTCCTACAACAACGCTTCAAATAAAAAGCACTTAATTGGCTGTAAAGTGTTTGTGAAACCCAATGTTTAAATGAAAGTCTTTTTACAGAAGGAGGTCTTTTGGCCCATTGTGTTCTGCTAGATTTTTGAAAGCACTATCCATTAGTCCCACTAAATCCCCAAATATCTGTTTACGGAAATAAATTCAGATGCTTTTGGAAGCTGCAATGGAGTCTGCTTCTTTCAAATAGTGTATTCTAGGTCGTAATGTGCAACACTGAATTACATCCCAGAAGGAAGCCCATCAGCCCATTGCTTCTTTGGTAGAACTGACTCTTAATCATAGGTGTCAGCACAGAAGAAGGCTCTTTGGCCTGTCAAAATCCTCCCTGCTCTCCACAACAGCAATCCAGCTAGTTCCACTTCCTCACCCTTTCCCTCTACTCTGCATTTTTTTATTTCAAGTACTTATCTAATTCCTTTGTTTTTTCCCCTCTCACATCACCTTCGGTTCTTTTGCCAATCACCATTAAATTTGTGTTATGGAGTCATATAATACAGAAGTAGGCCCTTTGGCCCCTCTAGTTGCACTGACAAAAACAACACTAAATCTACACTAATCCCACTTTTCAGTACTTGGTCCATAGTCTTGAATATTATGACATTTCAAGTGTTCATCCATGTACTTTTTAAAGGTTATAAGGTTTCCTGCCTCTTCTACCCTCCCAGACAGTACATTCCAGACTCCTACCACCCTCAACGTGAAAAGACTTTTCATCAAATCCCCTCGAAGCCTCTTGCCATAAAATTATACCCCTTGTTATTGACCCTTTAACTATGAGGAACAGCTGTTTCCTATCCACCCTGTGTATACCTCTCATAATATACACTTCAATCAGGTCCCCCCATAGCCATCTCTGTTCTAAAGAAAACAACCCGAGCCAATCCAGCCCCTCTTCTAAGCTCAAATGCTCCATCCCAGGCAACACCTTGGTGAATCTCCTCTGTACCCTCTCCAGTGCAATCGCATCCTTCCTATAGTGAGGCGACTAGAACTGCACACAATACTTCAGCTGTGGCCTAACCAATATTTTATACCGCCTCAACATAACCTCCCGCTCTTATAATCTATGCCACGACTGATAAAGGCAATGGGGCAGCAGGGTAGCATGGTGGTTAGCATAAATGCTTCACAGCTCCAGGGTCCCAGGTTCGATTCCCGGCTGGGTCACTGTCTGTGTGGAGTCTGCACGTCCTCCCCCTGTGTGCGTGGGTTTCCTCCGGGTGCTCCGGTTTCCTCCCACAGTCCAAAGATGTGCAGGTTAGGTGGATTGGCCATGCTAAATTGCCCGTAGTGTCCTAATAAAAGTAAGGTTAAGGGGGGGTTGTTGGGTTACGGGTATAGGGTGGATACGTGGGTTGAGTAGGGTGATCATGGCTCGGCACAACATTGAGGGCCGAAGGGCCTGTTCTGTGCTGTACTGTTCTATGTTCTTCTATGTTCTAAGTGTCCCATATGCCTTCTTAGCTACCCTATTAACATGTCCTGCCACTTTCAGGGATCTGTGGGCAAGCACCCCAAGATCCCCCTGTTTCACTGAACTTCCTAGTGTCCTGCCAGACTTTGAGTACTCCCTTATCTTGTTACTCCTTCCAAAGTGCATCACCTCGCACTTTTCAAGGTTAAATTCCACCTGCCACTGATCCGCCCATCTGACCAACCTGCCTATATCTTCCTGCAACCAAAGACCTTCTTCTTCACCATTAACCATCCTGCTAATTTTCGTGCCATCCACAAAGTTACTTGCCAACACCCAAAATTCTCATCTAGCAATGATTCCAGCGGTATGCCACTGGACACCAACTTCCAGTCACACACAAAACCTTCTACCACCACCTTCTGTCTCCAACCACTAAGCCAGTTTTGGATTGAACTTGCCAAGTTGCCCTAGGTTCCATATGCTTTAAGGTTCTTTATCATTTTCCCATGTGGGACCTTGTCAAAGGCTTTGCTAATATCCATATAAGCTACATCAACTGCGCTACCCTCATCTACACGCTCAATTACCACCTCGAAAATTCAATCACATTTGTTAGGCATGACCGCTCCGACCAAGTCATGATCAAACCTTGCCTCTCCAAGTGAAGATTAATTCTCTCCATCAGAAGTTTCTCTAATAGTTTCCCTACCACTGATGTGAGACTGGTCTGTAATACCCTGGTGTATCTCTACCACTTCTTGAAAAGTAGAACCACATTAGCTGTCCTCCAATCCTCAGGCACCTCCCCTTTGGCCAGAGAGGAATTAAAAGTTTGGGTCAGAGCCCCTGTAATTTCTTCCCTTTTCTCCCACAGCATCCTGGGATATAACCCATCCTGCCAAAACCTCCAATACCTCCACACTCTATGTTGAGAAATTCACAGTCTCTTTCCTAAATTCTGGGCCTCCATCCTCCTCCCGAGTGAAGATGTGAAGATGCACTCTGCTCCATGCACAGATTGTCACCTTGGTTCCTCATGGGCCCTGCATTTCCCTGGTTAGCTTCCCTTTATCATGGGATTCTCCCTAATCTTACCTGCCAATGCCTGCTTTGCTGTCCAAATTGCTTTCTTAAGTTCCCCCATACACTTTTATACTCCACCAAGGCCTCCGCTAATTTGCTCCCTCTGTACCTGCTAAAAGCCCCTCTTTTCTTTCTTATCCAGTCCTGAATGTTCCTAGACATCCAGTGTTGTCTGGACTTGTTGCTCCTACATTTCAACCTAAAGGGAACACCCCCTTGCCCTGCTGTAGATTTTCCCACAATAAGGTCTAGCCAGCCTACCTTGGCCAGATCCTGCCTTATTTTAATAAAATCTGCTTTCCTCCAATTCAAAACTGTTTTTTGGAGACCATCTTTTTCTTTTTCCATAACAAACAAGTTGTCCTGTGTTATGGTCGCTATCACTTAAATGCTCCCCACTACCATCTAAAACATCTGTCTGGCTTCATTCCAAAGATTTAGCTCCAGCACTGCGCCATCCCTTTATGGACCTTCTACATATCAACATAAAAAGCTCTACTGAATACATTTCAAGAAATCCACCCTCTAAACCCTTTACACTATGACTATCCCAATTAATGTTGGGGAAGTTGAAATCCCCTCATATAATTACCATTTTACTATTTTTACACACCTCAGTGAATTATCTCCTTATCTGCTCCTCTATCGCCCGCTGACTGGGGCCCTAAAGAACAGTCCCAGCATTTTACTGCCCCTTTGTTATTTCTAAACTCTTGCCGCAAAGCCTCATTTGAAGACCCTTACGAGATATCGAGTAAGTTGATGAACGATCTAAGAGTTATGTTGTGATAAAACTGATTGCCTGAACTCAGAGCAGGCTAAAATATACAAATGACTGAGCACTGCAGGAAAATTTCAGTATAGATAATCAAATTTTGTGTGTTTTGGAATAAACCTTGGGCATTTATTGTGTTAAAGGTCAGGACATTCCATGACAAATCTTTATTTGCGAACATACCGAACGAGGTATACAAAATAAAAACATTAGTTCCAGCACTGCAGGAAATTGCTCCTTAATAATGCAACATCACCTCCTCTTTTAAAGCCTCCCCTGTCTCGCCTGAAGGTCCTTTACCCTGAACTGTTGAGTTGCCATTCCTGCCCCTCCCTCAACTATGCCTCTGTGATGGCACCAATCTCACAATCTACCTGTCAATCCATGCCCTTAACATCTCAGTCTTACCTATAAGGCTCCTAGCATTAAAGCAGAGGCCATCCAACTTTGCCATACTCTCTTTGAACTCAATTCTGACCCAATCTTCATGACTCTTCTAAAAAAGAGATGAGACTTGCAAACGGTGTGACAATCACCTGGTTCTCATTCTTTCTGTCATTGGGAACCGCTACTGTATCAGTATAGACCCCATAATTTTGAGTGCCTCCATTGAACCTCCTCTCAATCTTCCCAGATATTGTTATAGCCCTAATCCTTATTTTTAACCTGTGTCCTGTTGTGAAGCATCCAAAGACACAGTCAGCTGTGGCTAACACAAGCAAAGTTTATTGATTCAAGCATGCATCCAGGGGATTGCTCTCTCAATGCAGAGGCGATCCAAAGATACACAGTTTTCGTCAGTTATTTGTACCATCTTTCTGATGCCTCATAATTAACTGACAATGTTTTTATTTTGTATACCTCGTTCGGTATGTTCGCAAATGAATTCAACCCAATTCACCAGTAATTCACTAACTGAGGATTTGAACGAGATTTTAAACCCGCAAAGTAAGGCGAAGCACTTCAGATAGTGAATTCAAAGTAGTTTTATTTAAAGAAAAATATAAATTGGTAGAATTGTAATAAAGAATTATGGAATTATAAATACAGAATTAGTTAATTAAAAATGTATAAGAATTTTAACTCTATACAATTAAACCTCATAAGTATCTCTGATTTATTTCTACACTTAAACTAATTTCAAGTAGATAACCCAAAAGAACATATGCATACTCATCACATCCCAAAGATCTCTGACTTTTGATGGGTGATCAGTTTCATGAAAGCCTGCATCTTTTTACCTTCAGTCAGAATATGGCTAGCTAACTGTTAGCTGTGGAGATGGGATTTTTAACTTCTAGCAGAGGTTCAAGACTCCCTCTCCACGTGTTAATCAGATCTCGTCACCCATTGATTTGCTGGCATATTCTTTAATTTGCCTTAATTATTTTTGACCTTTCACGTAATTAATCTTGATAATCGAATAATGAACTTATTTAATGTTTTCCTTTAATCTTATTTCAGTCGTACAACCATATATTTTGTATAACTTTGGTCTCTAAACTTTCCTCTAATCGGGTTTAAATACATTCTTTTGTAGCCATTTTTAACTTAAGGTTTGCATGAAGACTATATTCCTTTCGGAACATGCCTAGTGTTAACTTGTGTGAGTTTAAAGACCAATCTTGTGATAACACTACTAATTAATTAATTAATTATAAACAAGGCTCAAACTTAATTTTTGCGCTGGGGTCCACCTCTTTGTTGTGTATTCATGGTATTTCTAGTGTTTCCTCACTAGCAGCCTTGCAGTAGAAATGGGGCAAAGAGACCGATCAAGTGACGTTATCGCATCTGCCATTTGCGCTAGCCAACGGGAAGTCTAATATCTCAGATGCGTTAACATCTTCTAATAAAGCTCTTCATTTGCTTGAACCTTTGAGGCCTGCAGACCTAATTTTAAAACCACCACATAAAAACTGGCGGCTAGGTCAGCGAACACAATTTGTAGGCACCTGAAAAAGTTAAACAGCGTTTATAGGCACCCAAAGAGAAAAATAAATAATTAAAATCGTTACTACATGAAAGCTGGTGATGGGAAAGTCAAAGAAAGATTGCAGCCACCGGAGAAAACGGAAATTCATCGAGGGATCTGATGAAAACAATTTTGAAAAGAAGCTCACCATGTGCTCTGCCTGAAACAAACTCGGTAGTTGTGAGTAGCAAGTACCCTGCAGCAGCAAATAGAGCTGGGATTGTTGTAAAACACGAAAGGAAAAACAGGCTGAGCTCAGGTTTGCCTTGTTTTGGGGAAAAGGAAACAAGGTAGTGCTAAAAATTTGTGGCACATTGTGCACACACAGGTCCTTCCATAGTGAAAAACGGCGGGTGTTTTTGACACCTTGGGACCGTTTGAAAATTCAGAGCAACGGAGCTCATATGCACGGAGGTTCAACTATTTTCTTCAAGCAAACGATAGCAGCAGATATAAAAGTCACAACTTTCCTGAACATAATCAGTGGTGGGGTGGGTTGGTGGGTTGGGGGGGGGGGGGGGGGGGGGGCGTTTAACCTGACTGGTCTTGCAAAGCCAGGCACGAAAACCTATGATGAAATAGTGGAAATACTGCAGGGCCACAATTTCCACAAAACCTTTAGTCATTGTAGAAAGGTTAAGGTTTAGGTTTCATAATCAAAACCGATGAGAAAGTGAATTGATTGCACAGTCCGTAGTTACCATGAAAAGACTGACTGAACACTGCAAATTCAGGGATGTGTTAAACGATACCATCAGAAATAAATTTGTTTGTGGTTTAAGGAGCGAAGCTATTGAAAAGTGATTATTGACCAAAAGCAACCTGACCTTCAAGAAAGCTTTGGAAGTTGCTGTATCCATGGAATTAGCAACCAAAGAAGCTCAAAAGTTGAGTTCGAGCACAAGAATTCACAAGATGTTGGCCGAAACCTGAACACATACCCACACTTGTCACAGCTGTGCCAAAACTGAGCCCTCAATAACAGATTGTTGGTGCAAAGGTGACGTGCAGGAATTGTGACAGAAAGGGCTACATTGAATTTGTTTATTGGGGAAAGAAGCAAGCTTCAGGCAAAAGTTGCAAAAAACAAAAGCCGAATAAGTCAAGTGGGGAAACAATACAGGATAAAGCACCATGTGGTACAAAAAGGATGTGAAAAGAAACTTGATTCACAGTCTGAAGATGAAATGGTGGTTAAACAAACCGTTACTGAGTCACTCCATTACTGGAAGGTCAGCTGGTGAAGATGGAGGTGGACACTGGGGCAGCCAATTTGTTGGTACCTGAAACAGTTCCAACATTTTGGCCTGAAACCCTCAACAATAGTGTTAAAAACATACTGTTGAGGGACCATATTGATGCAACAGTGCGGATTTGTTTTTGCACATAGTCAAAGGAAATTATTCACTATTAATGGGAAGAACTTGGCTGGAAAAGATCAGGTTAAATTGGGCCAAACTAAATCTCATGACGGATTCCGAATCAGGTCTAGCCTAAATCTTGAAGAAGCATGACACGCCTTCAACTATGAACTGGAAAGCATGAGGGACATCGGAGTAAAGCTGAAGATCAAGGAAGAAAGTCAGATGATGCTTAAAGGCTAGATCGGTGCTGATTGTACACAATCAGACCTAAAGTACAGGCAGAATTAAAATGACTGGTTAGAACGGGAGTCCTTAAACCTGTTACGTGAGTGATTGAGCCATGCCGATCGTACCTGTGACAAAAGATGGATCTGTACACTTTTGTGGCAATTTTAAAGTCACTATTAATCCTGTACTGTGTGCAGAACAGTACCCTCTGCCCTTGGTTGATTGGCTTATTCGCTGGGTTGGCTGGAAACCAACACTTCAGTAAAATTAACCTTAGCCAAGCATATCTTCAAATGAACATGAATCTAGATTCACAATAGTTCTTGATGATTGTGACACACAAAGGGTTTTTTCAATGTAAAAGACTACAATTTGGCATCACTTCCATACCAGCATTTTTCCAATGAGCTATGGACCAAATTTTAAGCAGATTAGATGATGTCCAGTGTTAATTAAATGGCATCTTGCTTTCTGGAAAGAATGAGTAATAACATCTTTGCAACCTATCTGCCACGCTCTGGAAATGAGAAGATTGTGGATTAAGAGTCCAAAAAGACAAATGTGAATTTTTCCAATCTTCAATTGAATGTCTGGGTCAGGCTATCGATGCCAAGGGACTGCATAAGTTGCCTTTGAAAATCAAAGCCATTATCGAGGCACCTGCACCTCAAAATGTCAACCAAATTCGATCTTTCTTAGGCTTACTAAATTATTACAGAAGCCCCAATCTGGCTACTATTCTAAAATAATTACACAATTTACTATGTCAGAATAAAAAGTGGACAAGGGTGGATCAACATGAGAGAGCATTTGTGCAAGCCAAAGAGGTGCTACTCAAGTCAATGGTCCTGACACGCTTTGATCTAAATTTGCCCCTGCAATTGTTATGCGACGCATCACCTTATGGGGTTGGGGTGGTGGTTTTTCACATAACATCCATGGGTGAAGAGAAGTCAATAGCCTTTGCATCCAGAACCTTAAATACGACCAAATACGACATGCAGATAGAGAAAGAAGCCAGAGGAAATATTTTTGGCATAAAACGTTCTACCAATTCCTGTATGGGAGGAGATTTACTTAATTGACGGACCGTTGTCCACCAACAACAACTCTTTGACCTCATATCAGGGTTCCGTCAATGGCAGTGAGCAGGATGCAGAGGTGGGCATTGCTCTTGTCAGCACATACACAATCAGATATCATCATTCAAACCTTCATGGGAATGCAGATAGATGGCTTCACCCGACTACCCTTATTCAGTAGTTCGCTGATCAGTTTGTGTGGAAACATTTCTACTTTGAGCAAGTAGAAAGAAGCTAGCGTTCTCTATGACGGTCGCCTCGTGCAACATTCAGGCCTACACCCCAGCCGCGGGACCCATCCCTCCTACGCATCATGGACCCCACAGACGGCCGCCCCAGCGGGGGCCTTACCCAGCCAATACGCTTGCGCCACGCGCCAGCCAGCGATCCTCGGGAGTCCCGGATGTTACTTTTGCGGCCAGCAGAAACACCCCCGCCAACGCTGCCTGGACCGTGCTGCCCTTTTAAGGCTTGCGGTAAGAAGGGGCACTTCGCCGCGGTGTGCCAGGCCCATGCAGTCGCCGCTATCGCCCCCACCCCCCTCGTTTATGGACCATGGGCGCTGTCATCTTTACCTCCCCGGACCACGCACGGCCAGTGGGCGCTGCCATCTTCTCCCCCTCAGACCACGCGTGGCCAGTGGGTGCCACCATCTTCTCCCCCTCAGACCAAATGCGGCCAGTGGGCGCAGCCGTCTTCTCCCCCTCAGACTATGCGCGGCCAGCGGGCGCTGCCATCTTCTCCCCCTCAGACCAAGCGCGGCCAGTGGGCGCCGCCATCTTCCCCTCCGCGCAACATGTGCGGCCCATGGGCGCCACCATCTTGTTCAACCCCCGCCACGTGCGGCCCATGGGAGCCGCCATTTTGTTCTCCTCAAGCTCTTCAGGCGCTGCCATCTTGTCTCCCCCACGGCACATGGGCACCGCCAGCGTTCCAGGACCTGTGCCCCCCGGGCTCCCCATCATCTGACACCAGCGACGACCAGCCACAACTCGCCTCAGTGACCATTGACCAGTCTTGTCCGCATCGACCGGCGTAAAAATCAACGAACACGTGATCTCTTGCCCGCTGGACTCCGGGAGCACCGAAAGCTTCATCCACCCAGATACAGTAAGGCACTGCTCCCTCGCCGTACACCCTGCCAACCAAAGAATCTCACTGGCCTCCAGATCCCATTCCGTGGCGATCCAGGGGTACTGTACGGTCACACTCACGGTCCAGGGCGTAGAATTCAGCGGCTTCTGCCTGTACATCCTCCCTAATCTCTGCGCTGCCCTACTACCCGGCCTGGACTTCCAGTGCAACCTCCAAAGCCTACCCCTGAAATTCGGCAGGCCCCTACCACCCCTTACTGTGTGCGGCCTCGCGACCCTAAAGGTCGATCCGCCTTCCCTCTTCGCAAATCTAATCCCGGATTGCAAACCCGTCGCCACCAGGAGCAGACGGTACAGCACCCAGGACAAGACCTTCATCAGGTCCGAGGTCCAGTGGCTGCTTCGGGAAGACATCATCGAGGCCAGCAACAGCCCCTGGAGAGCCCAAGTGGTAGTAGTTAAAACTGGGGAGAAACACCGAATGGTCGTGGACTACAGCCAAACCATCAATCGGTACACGCAGCTCGACGCGTACCCCCTCCCCGCATATCTGATATGGTCAATCAGATTGCACAGTACCGGGTCTTCTCAACGGTAGACCTCAAATCCGCCTACCACTAGTTCCCCATTTGTAAATCGGACCGTCCATACACTGCCTTCGAGGCAGACGGTCGCCTCTATCACTTCCTCAGGGTTCCCTTCGGCGTCACCAACAGGGTCTCTGTCTTCCAAAGGGAGATGGACTGAATGGTCGACCGGTACGGACTGCGGGCTACCTTTCCGTACCTAGACAACGTCACCATCTGCGGCCATGATCAGCAGGACCACGATGCCAACCTTCCCAAATTTCTCCACACCGCCACTCTCCTAAACCTCACCTACAACCAGGGGAATGTGGTCCAGAACAGAGTTCTGGGGCCTGATCCCGACCGCATGCGCCCCCTCATGGAGCTCCCCCTCCCCCACTGCCCCAAGGCCCTCAAACGCTGCCTGGGGTTCCTTTCATACTACGCCCAGTGGATCCCAAACTATTCCCGTCAAGGCCCGCCCACTCATGCAGTCCACCCATTTTCCCCTGACGGCCAAGGCACAACAGGCCATCGCCCGTATCAGAGCCGATATCGCCAAGGCCGGGATGCACGCAGTAGATGAGACACTGCCCTTTCAAGTAGAGAGCGACGCATCAGACATCGCCCTAGCCGCCACGCTCAATCAGGCAGGCAGACCCGTGGCATTCTTTTCCCGCACCCTTCATGCCTGAGAAATTTGGCACTCATCCATCGAAAAAGAGGCCCAAGCTATCGTTGAAGCTGTGCTGTATTGGAGGCATTACCTGGCCGGCAGGAGATTCACTCTCCTCACTGACCAACGGTTGGTAGCCTTCATGTTGAATAACACACAGCGGGGCAAGATAAAGAATGATAAGATCTTGAGGTGGAGGATTGAGCTCTCCACCTACAATTACGAGATTTTGTATCATCCTGGCAAGCTCAACGAGCCCCCAGATGCCCTATCCCGAGGTACATGTGCCAGCGCACAAGTAGACCGACTCCGGGCCCTGCACGACAGCCTTTGTCACCCGGGAGTCACACAGTTGTACCGTTTAATAAAGTCCTGCAATCTGGCCTACTCCGTCGAGGAAGTATGGACAATCACCAGGGACTGCCAGGTCTGTGCGGAGTGCAAGCCGCACTTCTACCGGCCGGACCATGCGCGCCTAGTGAAGGCCTCCCACCCCTTTGAGCGCCTCAGCGTGGATTTCAAAGGGCCCCTACCCTCCACCGACCGTAACACGTATTTTCTCAGTGTGGTCAACGAGTACTCCAGATTCCCCTTCGCCATCCCATGCCCGACATGACGTCTGCCACCGTTATCAAAGCCATCAATACAATCTTCGCTCTGTTCGGCTTCCCTGCCTACATCCACAGTGACAGGGGATTCTCATTCATGAGTGATGAGCTACGTCAATTCCTGCTCAGCAGGGGTATTGCCTCCAGCAGGACGACAAGCTATAACCCCCGGGGAAACAGACAGGGAGAGAGGGAGAACGGGACGGTATGGAGGGCCGTCCAACTGGCCCTACGGTCCAGGAACCTCCCGGCCTCCCGCTGGCAGGATGCACTACACTCCATTTGGTCACTACTGTGCACCGCCACTAACAACACACCCCATGAACGTCTTTTTGCCTTCCCCAGGAAGTCCACATCCGGGGTGTCGCTCCCGAATTGGCTCGCAGCTCCAGGACCCCTCCTGCTCGTAGGCACGTCCGACTCCACAAAGCGGGCCTGTTGGTGGAGAGGGTGCAATTGCTCCATGCAAACCCCGCCAAGATACTGTCTCCCTCAGGGACCTGCCACCAGCAGGTTCCACGCACACACACACACACCCGTCCGGCCCGGTGCCACCCTCCCCTCCCCTGGCGCTCCCAGCAGCAACCCCCCCCCTCCCCCCCTCCCCCAGGACCATCCGTCCTCCCCCTGCCCACGCCTGAGAATGAAGAGGATTTTGACACACTCCCGGAGTCACCGAAGATCAGACCAGCATCGGCATCGCCAACACCACTGTGTCGATCCCAGTGGCACATCAAGGCCCCGGACCAGTTAAACCTCTAACTAGTCCACTGGACTTCAAAAGACATTTTTTTTTTTTTTCCAATATTGTAAATATATAACTCATTTGTTGTATATAGTTCTCCACCACCCCGCCGGACTCGATTTTAACAGGGGGTCAATGTGGTAAACCACTGTTGCACCTATATTAGGTGATGTATGGTAGGACCTGTACTACAGGTATGTCGGTAGTCCCTGCCTGCTGGCTCCGCCCAGTAGGTGGAGTATAAATGTGTAAGTCCTCCATGTTGCAGCCATTTCGCCAGCTGCTGTGGGAGGCCACACATCTTAGAGCAATAAAGCCTCAGTTATATCCAACTCTCGTCTTCGTGCAATTGATCGTGCACCATCCAGGATCCCAGGTTCAATATTGGCCTCAGGTGACTGTGTGTAGTTTGCACTTCAACCCCCTGTCAGCATAGGTTTCATCCGGGTGCTCCGGTTTCCTCCCACAGTCCAAAGATGTTCAGGTTAGGTGGATTGGTCATGCTAAATTGCTCCTTAGTGTCCAAAAGGTTGGGGGGGATACTGGGTTACAGGGTGAAGATGTGGGGTTAAGTTGGGTGCTCTTTCCAAGGCCAGTGCAGGCTCGATAGACCAAATGCCGACCTCCTGCACTGTAAATTCTATGAATTAGTGCTTCAAGGAAATACTTAAGGAGCAAACCCTGAGTTAAAGCGATATTCCACCTGAAGATGTGAATTATCAGTTGAGGCAGGTGTCTCCATTGGGGAATGAGAGTCATCATTCCATCATCGCTCAGAAAAAGTATGTTAAATAAATTGCATGAAAACGACTGTGGTATTGTAAAGATGAAGGAGATAGCCAGAAGCTACTTTTGGTGTCTGGAGCTCAATGCTGAATCGAGGAGAAGGCGGGAATGTGTTCATCCTGCACAAAAGTGCGGAACCTGTCGCCATTAGCCCCATTGCACACATGGCTATGGTCAGAAGAGGCTCGGTAATGGGTACATGTTGGACCGTTTGAGGAGTGTATGTATCTCATTCTAGTCAATGCTCACTTGAAATGGTCTGAAGTTGCCATCATGAAGACAACATCAGCAGAGAAAACAGGTGGGAGGTTGGGTGAAATCTTCAGCAGATTGGTAATCCTGATCAACACGTGAGTGATAATGGACCACAGTCATATCACCAGAGTTTGTACACTACTTGAAGGAGAACAAATTCAATCCGCTCCTTATCGTCATGCCACAAATGAGCTGGCAGATAGTTTTGTACAGACGATGAAAAATTCATTTAAGCTAACTAGATAATAAGGGTTTATTGTCGAAAGGCTTGAGCCAATTCATGCTCCAGTACAGGAATACTGCGCACTCAGCAACTCAGTTTCTCTGGTATTGCTAATGGTTAGATGTCTACGCACAACATTCAATTTGCTAAAACCACCCAAGATAAAATAAGTTGTTGAGAAACGTCAGTGGGATCAGGTCGTACGGTGGGAGAACAAGGCAAAATATTGTGGGCGGGATTCTCTGTTGGTTGACGCCAAAATCGGAAAACGCGATTGGTCGGAGAATCGGTTCCAACGCCAAAATTGCTGTGGGCACCGATTTGATGTCAAATCGCAATTCTCCATCACCACGACAGCGGCGTCAGTGCGTTCCGGAACACACGTACAGTAAACACCGTTGCATATCATTAGGGGGGGCCAACCCGGTATTCTCTGGGGCTTCCGCGATTCTCCTCCCTCAATGGGCCGAGTTTCTAGTGGTGCGGTTGTACTTTTAAAAATCGTGAAACTGGCGTCGTGGCTGCTGAGGGAGGGAGAGAGGGTACAGAAAGTGTCCAACATTACCATAGTTTGCTGATGGTTGTGCTGCTCACTGGGGGGCTTTTGCCAGGCCTGGGGCAGGGGGGGGGGGGGGGGGGGTTGGCAGGTGGTGGGCTATGGGGTCGGGGTGGATGGGTTTGGAACACCAATGCTGCAGCCGGCAAGGCAGCCATGCAGCTACATACGCCGCTTCAGCCCACTGTGAACTTGGGGCCAGAGGTTGTATGGATGTCCCCCCCCAGGCCACCCCTCCTAGGTACCCTCTGGCCCCAACCACCCTATTAGCTGTAAGGACATGGCCCAGCACAACCAGTGCCATTTTGTTGGCAGGATGAGTGTGTGTAGGGAGTGTAATGTGTATATACGGCTGCAGCTTGTCAGCTTCCCAAGTGTCAATCACTGACCCGGCGAATCCTGCACTGTTTTTCATTGGAATCGATTGTGTTCCACGCAGCGCCAGTGCTAGCCCCTTAACAGTAACAGATTTGGTCCAGGTGTGGTGGCAGTTTTGCTGTCGTAGAAGTCCACGAATTCTGCCTTGGGGTCAACATGTAGTTTCAGTAATGGAGAATCAGACCAGGGTCAAGTAGTTCAGGAAAGAAACCTTACCACAAGCGAAAAGTGGATACTTGCCACTATTTTAGCAAAGACAGGCCCAGTCTCCTACACTGTACAAACCTGAAATTATATAATATGGCGGAGACATGTGGATCAAGTTTTGGTGACAAGAGTCCAAATCAAGCTGTCTCAAGAGACGCTGCGGACCTTCTTGACAACCTGACTCTAATCAAACCGATTGGAGAAAGCAGTTGGGAACCAGACACTGAGTCAACCTCAACACTATGTTGTTTCCAGTTAAGATGACCACGGATGACATCCAAGCAAGCAAAAGGCACCAGAATTTGCAGCAAGCACTAAAAGGCTGACGCCTGAGGTTTGATGGCATCCATGCTCAGAACGACAGCCTCAGAAGGTCTGACTTATTGACTGTTGTTGTTGATTTATTGTTAATGTTATACTGTTTATTGTGTCAGGGATCTTTGATTTAAAGGGGAAGGAGCTTGTTGTGTATTCATGGTATTTCCAGTGTTTCCTCACTAGCAGCCTTGCTGTGGAATGGGGCACTTTAAGAGGCCGATCACATGACTTAACTGCAGATGACATCATCGGCTATTTGCATGGGCAAACAGGCAGTCTAATCTCGCAGCCTGTCATGTTAACATCTAATAAAGCTCTTTGTTTGTTTGAATCTCTTGAGGCCTACGGACTTAATTTTAAAGCCACTAGACTATTCATATAAATTGATGGATCATGTTCTGAGTTGTCAGTGGTCCTTGTCTGTTATTTTCATAGCTACGCACATACAAATAGTGCAGATTTGTCTTGCTTATTTTAGAATACATGATGGGCAAGAGCAAAAAGGTTATGTTACATTTGTATAAGTCACTAGTTTAGCCTCAGCTGGAGCATTGCGTCCAGTTGTGGATGCTGCACTTTAGGAAGGATACAAAAGCATTAGAGAGGATGCAGAAAAGATTATAAATAATAAACATTTTATTAAATTATCAAATATAAACAGCAATATACATATAGCCAAAAATATACACGCAGTACCCTGTATAAGTTTCATAAGTTATGCAACAGCCTGACATAGTCATACTCACAGAATCATACCTTACAGACAATGTCCCAGACACCACTATCACCATTCCTGGGTATGTCCTGTCTCACCGGCAGGACAGACCCAGCAAAGGTGTCGGCACAGTGGTATACAGTCAGCAGGGAGTTGCCCTTGGAGTCCTCAACATCAACTCTGTGGCTTCAGGTTAAACATGGACAAGGAAACCTCCTGCTGAGTACCATGTACCGGCCACCATCAGCTGATGAACCAGTACTCCTCCATGTTGAACACCACTTGGAGGAAGCACTGAGGGTGGCAAGGGCGCAGAATATGCTCTGGGTGGGGGACTTCAATGTCCATCACCAAGAGTGGCTTGGTCGTAACACCACAGACCAAGCTGGTCGGGTCCAGAAGGACATTGCTGTTAGACTTGGACAGCAGCAGGTGGTGAGGGAACCAAAATGAGGGAAAAACATACTTGGCCTCATCCTCGCCAATCTGCCTGCTGCAGATGCATCTGTCCATGACAGTTTCGGTAGAAGTGACCACCACATAATCTTTGTGGAGACAAAATCCTGTCTTCACATTGAGTATACCCTCCATCATATTGTGTGGTCGAGTTCCCGACAACGTGGTTCACTTGTGCTTTTAATTGTGAAACCAGTGTGGCGGCTGCTGATGGAAAGAGCGGTTGAACGGAAAGTGTCCAACATCGCCATAGGTTGCTAATAGTTGTGCCGCTGGCTGGGGGGCTTCTGCCAAGGCTGGGGGGAGTAGTGGGGGGGGGGGAGGGGGTAGCCAGAAGGTGGGTCATGAGGGTGGGGTGGACGGGCAGGGAACACCATTGGCGCAGCTGGCAAGGCAGACATGCAGCTGCGCACATTGCTAACAACCCGCTTTGAACCTGGTGCCACAGGTCATATAGGTGTCCCCCCATGGCATCCCCCGGGTGCCCTCTGGCCCCAGCCGACCCATCAACTGTATGGGCACTTCAGCACAACCAGTGCCATCTTGTTATCTGGGATAAGTGTGTGTAGGGAGTGCAATGTGTATGTGTGGCTACAGCGTGTCAGCCTCCCGAGTGACGATCACAGACCTGGCGAATCCCCCACCATTTCTCAGTGAATCAAGTGTGTCCCACATGGCACCGGTGCTAGCCCCTAAACGGTAGCGGAATCGGTCGGGTGTGGCACTGGACTTTCTATCGTAAAAGTACACGGATACTTCATTGGCATCAGCACTTTGTCTCAGAAACGGAGAATCCTGCCCAGTGTCTCTAATGATTTACACCCCAGGGAACTTTCTTTATGTAAACAAAATTCCATTGGCCCTTTTATGATGCTTTGATTGCACATCTGTAGCTAAAGTGTCTGCCTGACTTGTGAACCAAGATTTTTTAAAAAGCATTATGATTGCAGCAGTCACACACAGACCCTATCCCAGGCTTTTACCCCTTCCTGCACCATGACTGCAGCAGTCACACAAAGACCCTATCCCAGGCTTTTACCCCTTCCTGCACCATGATTGCAGCAGTCACACACAGACCCTATCCCAGGCTTTTACCCCTTCCTGCACCATGACTGCAGCAGTCACACACAGACCCTATCCCAGGCTTTTACCCTTCCTGCACCATGACTGCAGCAGTCACACACAGACCCTATCCCAGGCTTTTACCCCTTCCTGCACCATGACTGCAGCAGTCAAACACAGACCCTATCCCAGGCTTTTACCCCTTCCTGCACCATGACTGCAGCAGTCACACACAGACCCTATCCCAGGCTTTTACCCCTTCCTGCACCATGACTGCAGCAGTCAAACACAGACCCTATCCCAGGCTTTTAACCCTTCCTGCACCAAATACATATAATACAATATATCTGAAATTCCCAAATTCATCACTGTTACCTAATTTACATAGATATTTACATAGAATTTACAGTGCAGAAGGAGGCCATTTGGCCCATCGAGTCTGCACCAGCTCTTGGAAAGAGCACCCTACCTACCCCCTACCCACGGTCAACACCTCCACCCTATCCCCATAACTCAGTAACCTCACCCAACAGTAAGGGCAATTTTGGACACTAAGGGCAATTTATCATGGCCAATCCACCTAACCCGCACATCTTTGGACTGTGGGAGGAAACCGGAGCACCCGGAGGAAACCCACGCACACACGGGGAGGATGTGCGGACTCTGCACAGACAGTGACCCAAGCCGGAATCGAACCTGGGACCCTGGAGCTGTGAAGCGATTGTGCTATCCACAATGCTACCGTGAACACACATCTTCCATTGTGATGTCATGGTTTAGTTTCTGATCATCTTGTTTCTGTCACCCCCTTCTATTCCAATTTGGGAAACACCAAATCCAGATTTATGCTCAAGTGGCGTTTCATCAGCAGCTCTGATGTTGTGAAGCCAATTGTAGTCTGTGGTGTTATGTTTATTCAGAAAAAATCTGTAAAGACTTCCGGTGGTGGCTATGAGGGAGTAGATCACACATTTGGTGGCTCCCATCTCGGTCAGACTTTTGGATCTTTTCCCCCGACTTTTTTGCGCTTTTGAGCGCGGAACTGGAAAGCTATAGTACTCAGGCACAGGACTCATACAGAATTGATGGACCTAAGGAGCCGGAGGGGCTGTAAACAGCAGAAGAAGTGGTTGAGTAAGGGCACAGTGGAGGCTGTGAGAGAGACCAGCATTGCTGGTGTTCAGAGCAAGGCGCCGACAGCCCAGCCCACAATGGAGCAGCTGCTGCAGACTATGCAGGAGGGATCTTTGGCTCTGAAGCGTGACAACTTGGAGCCGCTACAGAAGTCGATTGACCGGATGGAAAAAAAGGCTCGATGATCAGGCTGAGAAGCTCCAGCAGTTAGAGAAGTCAGTGGAGGAGCAGGCTGACTTTCAAACGGTGGCGGATGTGGAGATTCGAAGGTTGAGGGACCAGCAAAAAGTGCTTCTGGAAAGGCTGGAGGACCTGGACAACAGATCTCGTCGGCAGAGCGTGAGAATCGTGGGCCTTCCGGAGGGAGCAGAGGGGCTGGACGCTGCCACATATGTGGAGGGTATGTTTCAGAGGTTGCTGGGGAACGAGGTGTTCCCACGCCCGCCGGTGGTGGACAGGGCACACAGAGTGAAGGTGAGGCAGCCGCGACAAGGGGGTCCCCCACAAGCGATGGTGGTACGCTTTCACAGATACCTGGACAAGGAACGGGTGCTGCAATGGGCAAAGAGCACACAAAGCTGCACTTGGGACAATACCACCCTGCGTGTGTCCCAAGATTTGAGTGCTGAGGTGGCCAGGAGGAGGGGAGGCTACAGGCAGGTGAAGGAGATACTGTATAAAAACAAGGTGAAATTCGGGCTGCTTTTTCCGGCACGACTGGGTTGCGTATTAGGGTCAGCACCACTATTTCGAGGAACCCGAAGAGGTGATGGACTTCGTTAAGAAGCAAGGGCTGGCCCTGAGCTGAGGGCGTTTGGACTCATGTTAGAACTTTTAAATATATGTGGTATCTCTCCTATTTTGAAAATTGCCTGTATGTTTGGGTCCGTTTTTATCATTTCTTTGCATGCTTTTTGCATGGTTTACCTGAATGTTTCCTTTTTGGGCTCTTTGATTAGTTGGAGCTTGGCTGGGGGGGAAATAATAAAGAAAACAGTTAAAAGGGTTGGGTAAGAGGGATGCAGGGGCACTAGCTTAGCAGCCCTGGTCACAGACCCTCTGCCGCTTCCACCGGTACGGTACTCCACCAGCCCGATAGTGGTGGCGGCTCTTCGGATCTGGGGCCAGTGGAGGAGGCATGTAGGGGAGGTAAGAACATCGGTGTGGACCCCAATCTGCGGCAACCACCGATTTGCCCCGGGGTACATGGACGGGGGGTATCGACTGTGGAGGAGGGTGGGGATTGTGAGAATGGGGGATCTGTTCCTGGAAGGGAGCTTTCCGAGCATGAGGGCGCTGGAGGAGAAGTTTGGGCTGGCAAGAGCGAATGACTTTAGATACTTACATGTGCGGGATTTTGTACGTAGACTGGTGCCGTCCTTCCCACACCTTCTGCCGAAGGGGAGGCAGGACAGGGTAGTTTCTAGAGGAGAGGGTAGAGTCTCAGCCGTCTACAAGGAACTAATGGGAGCTGAGGATACGCAGACCGAGGAACTGAAGCTTAAGTGGGAAGAGGAGCTCGGGGGGGAGATGGAGCAGAAGCCCTGAGCAGAGTGAACACGACCGCAACATGCGCCAGGTTCAGCCGGATCCAGTTTAAGGTCGTGCACCAGGCCCACATGACGGGGGCCCGAATGAGCAGATTCTTCGGGCTGGAGGACATGTGTGTTAGATGCGCCGGAGGGCCGGCTAACCATGTACATATATTCTGGTCGTGCCCTAAACTCAGCAGGTATTGGTAGGGATTTGCAGATTTCATGTCCCGGGTATTGAAATCTGGGGTGGTAATGAGCCCGGAGGTGGCAATCTTTGGGGTTTCGGAGGACCCCCGAGTCCAGGAAGAGAGAGAGGCCGACGTTCTGCCCTTTGCTTCCCTGGTGGCCCGGCGACGAATACTGTTAGCATGGAGGGACTCAAAGGCCCCGAGGGCTGAGGTATGGCTATCGGACATGGCGACCTTTCTTGGCCTGGAGAAGGTCAAGTTTGCTTTGAGAGGTTCGCTATTAGGGTTCGCCCGAAGGTGGCAGCCATTTATTAACTTCTTCGCAGAGCAGTAAGCGTCAGCAGGGGGGTGGGGGGCTAGTGTAGAGTAGAGTAGAGTAGGGGGATATTGAGGCAGGTCCGTGTGTGAACAGAGCTATGGTTTGCACTATGTTTAATTTGTGTCTTGACTTCTTTTTGTTTAATACTGTACGATGTCACTTTTTCTATATGCCTAAAATACCTCAATAAAATGTTTGTTAAAAAAACGAAAATAATCTGGAAAGACAAGCTTTAAAAATACCCCCAGACAACTTCTTTGTTCCAGGTTTAAAGGTCTGGACAGCTCTTTTGGTGTGACAATTTGTCGATGGATACCAGGAAGAAGTCTTTATGTGACGGATACTGTTCTGGTCTGAATCTCTGAAATTCTGTGTTAGTAAAACCTGTTCAATTGTCAGTTCCAATGATCTCGGGAAACCCATGTAGACTAAAGGAGTGACTTAGCTTCTCAATAGTTGCAGCTGAAGTTGGCATCTTAACCGTGTAGACATCAAGCTACTTCGAATGTGTGTAAATGTGTAACAGGAAGATGGCGCCTAAAAATTATCCCACATAGTCAATATTCAGTCTGAACCAAGGATGGTGAGGCTATTCCCATGGATGAAGAGATGAAGAGGAGCTGAAGGAGGCTGCTTCTGATTCTGGCAAAGGAAACAGTATTTATCCATATTCTCAATGTCACTGTCTAACCCTAGCCATCAGATGCAACTATGTGCCAACATCTTCATCTTTGTGGCTGGGTATGCACTGTGGAGCTCTGCCAATAGTGTGTGTGTGTGTGTGTGTGTGTGTGGGTGTGGGGGGAGGGGGGGTGTTGAGAGGTCAGTTATATGGAAAATTAGAAAATCTAAGCTAAAGGAGGAGGTAGAGTTAATGATAAGGTGGATTGCTCCCAGAAAATAAAAAGAATACAGAACTGTGAAAGTAATATTGCACCCAGGAATCAGACAAGAGTCGGGAAATTTGATAATAGAAGAAACTTAAAGTTTTTGTGTCTGAACGCACAAAGCATTTGGAACAAAGTTAATGTGTTAACAGCACAAATAAAGACAAAGGGGTATGATTTGACGGCAACTACTAAGACATGGTTATAAGGAGGCGAGGTCTGGGAGTTAATATCTAAGGATACTCTCTGCCGGTCCGGTTAATGTTGAATTCTGTTGGCTTTCTCAATCTTTGATCTACCCGTGCTTTGAAGTCTCGGAATGTGTGTTCAGAAAACATTGCTAGCTGTCAGCTCTGCCACAATGTGTTCCTTCTGTGTCCTGATTTAAAACAAACGCAGTCGCAATTTGTTGGACTGCGGGGAAATTTAATTGTTCTGTTTTTCTAAAGCTTCAACTGTTTTTCCCCATGTGTTTTCTCTGAAGCCTCTTCCAACCTTCCGAATTTTTCAAACTTCTTAGATGTTTTTGAACTTTGTGGTAGGCACCGGTAGCTATTTGCTTCACAGCTCCAGGGTCCCTTGTTCCATTCCCAGCTTGGGCCACTGTCTGTGCGGAGTCTGCACGTTCTCCCTGTGTCTGCGTGGGTTTCCTCCGGGTGCTCCGGATTCCTCCCACAGCCCAAAGATGTGCAGATTAGGTGGATTGGTCATGATAAATTGACCTTCAGTTAGGTGGAGTGGATGTGGGCTTAAGTGGGGTGCTCTTTCTAAAGGCCGAATGGCCTTCTTCAGCACAATGATCCACTCATGGAAACCAGGGCAAAACACGCAGCATCGGTCGGATTTATTCTCATTGTCAGTGTGATAACTTGAGGCAGGAGCTGGTTTGTTGCAAACAAACATAAACTTTATTGGGAACACATTGAGATGTCGCCATCTTACTACCTCTGAGCACAACACTGGGGCCGCTCACTGGATGATTGACAAGTGGGAGGGGCAACGACTACCATTACTACAAAATGCTTAACCCATATTGAGAACAGTGCTAATAGTGCTGTTAAATAATCTGAGATATTTTTTAATCAATGAACAGTAATATTTTTAACATTTGAAAATTCTAATTCCATCTTCCCACCTCTCCCCCATCCCAACCACTCTGAGTTTTCCCGGAGTCAGATGCCTCCATTCAGACAGTTCTCACGATCAGACTTTCTCAGCTTTGAAAGCCCTCGCTCATTACTATTAGCCAGCATTTGTTCACAATGCCTCCTCCCCTCACGATCGGCTTCTCTCAGTCCAGAATTCACCCCCTGCTCAGTGTTAGCCATTTCAGTTCAGAATTCCCCCTCTCCTAATGTATAGCCACTTCAGAATGATGGGTCCCTTCAACCCCAATTTTTGTACCTGAATAACAACCTCAGCACTGTTGTTGAAATTCTTTATCTTTCACTGAGTTTTCCATTTCATTAACCTTTCGACAACCACCTTGTTTATCTGCATCACAAAGCGTCTAGTCTATCAATTCATCTTTAATTAAACATCTCATATTTTCCATGACTGCAATTAAAACCGAGTATCATTTGAAATGCCCCAACCTTACAGCTGTTTATGTGAAGCTCAGTCAATATCCTGCAAATATAAAAAATATCCGGGTTCTCCCGAGGAAGGCTGATTGAGTCCATGTGGAAATAAAGCAAAAAAAATAAAAGGACTTAAGTAAATGAAATGGTTTTCCTTAATTAAGCCTGCTTTGTTGGAGTATGTTGGATTGAACACTACTAGAATATAACAAATTGCATTGTGTTTCACATGTTGTATCGGAGAAGCTTGGAATTGAGATGTGCAGAGTTGTGTTATGTTGAAAGAGCAGAACGTTTACAGACAAAAGGCATGATGAACATACTGCGAAGAACAGCATACAAAGGTGGGATAGTCCAATGTGAGGAAATCGGTATTTTAGATTCCAGAAGGCGAATCATTTCATACACCTGTTTGCCTAGAAAGAAGCCAAACAGATGGCCATTGGAGAGATAGAACATACAGTGCAGAAGGAGGCCATTTAGCCCATCGAGTCTGCACCGACCCACTTAAGCCCTCACTTCCACCCTATCCCCGTAACCCAATAACCCCTCCTAACCTTTTTGGTCACTAAGGGCAATTTAGCATGGCCAATCCACCTAACCTGCATGTCTTTGGACTGTGGGAGGAAACCGGAGCACCCGGAGGAAACCCACGCAGACATGGGGAGAACGTGTAGACTCCGCACAGACAGTGACCCAGCGGGGAATCGAACCTGGGACCCTGGCGCTGTGAAACCACAGTGCTATCCACTTGTGCTACCGTGCTGCCCGATGACAGTCAAATAGTCTAATGAAGTACGATACACCATACAACACTGGTTCTGTTAGGTCTATAGGTGATAAATGGTTTGTGACTCTTAGAATGATGACCGCAGAAGGGGAACATCAAGTGAGCAAGAAGTGTCAGATGGACACTGGTACTTCATGCAATATCATGACCTTCACAGGCCTGTGCAAAGTGGCTCAACGTGGCAATCCAAATGCAAAGCCCTCAAAAGTAAGGTTGAGGCTGTGTGATGGCACGATACTCAAACCAAGAGGACAAATTAGTCTGACAGCCCAATCTTTTTTTTGGAAAATCTTTTTATTGGCTTTTCTCATATTTATAAACAGTTGTTGCTTATATACATTACATTTTTCTTGCCTGTGCTAATTTGCTTGATTTTACAGAGAGGTTTGTTTTGTCCTTCATTTGACTGTGGGACTGTACTGACTGTACATTTTGCTGTTTCAGTCGGTGATATCTCCCCCCCCCCCCCCCCCCCCTTCCCATTAGTTTCAGCACCCTTCCTCTTCTCTTGTGGTTTCAATTTGTTGGAATCATTTAAATTTAGCAAATTTTTGGCCCAATTTGTTGTTGGTGTGTGAAAAATTATGCAAGCTCACTGGCAATGACGTGCTTTTATATTGGGGCACAGAACAAGAAGCAGCATTCTCTAAAAAAATTATAATCGTTTATTGTCACAAGTAGGCTGCAATGAAGTTACTGTGAAAAGTCCCTAGTTGCCACATTCCGGCATCTGTTTGGGGAGGCTGGTATGGGAATTGAACCTGCGCTGCTGGCCTTGTTCTGCTTTACAAGCCAGCTGTTTAGCCCACTGTGCAAAACCAGCCCCTGCTGGCAACTAGTAATGAAAATGCCAGTGCTGAAGTACCATGATGTCAATGATGAAGTCACCTTGCAGTATGATGCCAGTGAGACAGGTCTTGGAGCGACCCTAATGCAGCAAGGACAACTGGTTGATTTGCATAATCATAATCTTTATTAATGTCACAAATAGGCTTACATCAACACTGCAATGAAGTTATTGTTAAAATCTCCTGGTTGCCATACTCCGGCGCCTGTTCGGGTACACTGAGGGAGAATTCAGAATGTCCAATTCACCTAATTGGGTGATTGATAGGGCAGATCCAGACATGTCCTGGCAACTTATCTGAGTTTGTGTATTCAAACTAGACCAAGTTCAAATTCCCATCAGGCTGTTTGCTGGCGTTGGCTGTGGCTTGATTTAAAATATCCAGTTCTTAATTTAAAGTGTCTGATTTTATCGGGCCTAAATTACAGGCCGCTTTACTTATTACCACAGCAGAATCCTTGATAATTCGATGATTCCTTATGAATCATTAACCTAAGCCTGAAGTAGTTTCTTTCCATACCACATCATCCTACTGACCCAGGCGATCTATTTTTGGGTGCAGTACTCTATATACAGTGCTGTCCAAGTTCCACTATTCTTCAAATGTTCTTCGTCACATTGATTGTGTTTTGGGACCAATCCAGAGTCTTCAATAATTTAATTAGGCTCTACCTTGTATACTTTCAAAGATGATTTCAGTTCTTTGTCAGCAAGTGCAATGCCACTAGGCTGATGATCATGCCCTTGCCCTCATTTAGTGGGACCAAGTTTGGCCATTCCCACTTTGGCATGTCATATTGTAATCAGTGTATCCCTTTCAATCTAATAACTTCTTCAACTGCTCTTCATGGATAAAGTAAGGGATATGATTATTTTCCATATTATCTGGTCCTTTTTGGATTGTATTCATCTCAAATGATATACATGCTTCATATGATGCATCTAATGACATTTTGGTTCTGGTTGGCCTTGTTATTCACAGATATTATTTAATTTATCAGACCTTGAATCATTTCAAGATTCTTTACTCCTTCAGTGGATAATAGTGTTTTATTTATCCATTCATTCACAGGATCTGGGCATCATTGGCTAGGCCAGCATTTATTGCCCACCCCTAATTGTCTTTGAGAAGGTGGTGGTGAGCAACCTTCTTGACCCGCTGCAGTCCATTGGGTGCAGGTACAATATGTAAAGCGGCCTGTAATTTACATATTGTACACCCAATATGTCCTGATGCTTTCTCAGCTTACTATCCTCTTGTTGGTTTATGCTTGATAATTCTTTTAAATTGTCTCTTAATTCCCTCATCGCCCTCCCACGTGTTTTCCATATCTATCGTATTTATCCTTGCCAAGCCTGCTGAAGCTCCTAATCCGAGCCATTCTCTGTCAGGTTGCATCTCCTTTGTGATTTGCACCCTTCAGACCCATCTCTCCTACCCCTCCCCCCCCCCCCCCCCACCCCCACCCCCAACAGCACCTGTTTCCAACCTTTTGTTAACAATTCTCACATCATTTTGTCTATTCATTGTGAATAACTCCATTGAGATACTTCTGTTGACATATGCAAGCACACATCTAACACAACCATTGCAATCTCATTACACGTCATTATCTAATACAGTTCCTGATTCTATCACTTCCAGTCCATTGATGCTGAGGTTAGCTAGTTGGGCTGGACATATATTTTTTTCTTTCAGATTCTGTTATGCTCTTTTGTTTCAATATAAATATTTGCACTGTTTGCTTCTCCTCTGTCATCACAACATCTGCTTCCCTTTTCTTCTTCTTAATTTCATCTCCATTGTGGCCATTTTTTACCTATGGACACAAGACAAAATATGACATCTCTAAACATCTGCATCCATTTAATAAGGTCCACTCTGATGCCCATAATGTGATGTGTATTGAATTTTCTTTCCTTGTTTTTGAAGTGGCCTCTCCTAATTTATCCACGATTTGAAAAGGACCTTCCCAGGGCCACCCCACTCCAAAATGCCTTTTTAACAATTTAAACAGTTCGCCTGACAACAGGAGAGGCTCCTGATTTGTTTTTGTAGCCAGCAACAAATTATTAACATATTGCAGCAGGCATTCTGGTTCAGAAAAACCTTTGATATACGTGTAGGATGGAGGTCAGAAACTCCCCATAGGGCGAAGTAAGAAATATGAGGGGACGCAATCTAAACTCAATAGTACAATTTTAAAAGGAGTGGAGAAACAGAGAAATCTCTGGGTCTGTGCAAACATGTCTCTGACAGTGGCAGGACAAGTGAAAAAGGCTGCAAAATGTTTCTAGGATCAAGTTACGCTAGTTAGGTTTCAGCTAGGTTAATAATCTAATAATCTTTATTGATGTCACAAGTAGGCTTACATGAACACTGCAATGAAGTTAACTGTGAAAATCCCCACACTGGTCGGGTACACAGAGGGAGAATTCAGAACGTCCAATTCACCTAACAAGCACAACTTTCGGGACTTGTGGGAGGGAACCGCCCATGACTCACCTGCGGATCACAACCCACACTTTGAAAACCCTGACCTAGTCTGCTTATCTTTTGGGTTGTGGGGGTGCGACCCATGTGAACACAGGGAGAGTGTGCAAACTCCACATGGACAGTACCTCGGGACCGAGATCGAATCTGGGACCTCAGCAGCGTGAGACACCTTCTTGAACCGCTAACCACTGTGCCACCGTGCCGATGTTTGGATCTAATTACACAACACAGAGACTTTCAATTGTTTTACAACAAGCCGGATCAGATTACACATTTGAGATAAAGGCCCAGATCTTCCAGTCTCTGGATCACCGGAGACCGGATGGACAATGGAAGATGCTCAGAAGGACCCTGTGGAAGTTCTGACGCTGACCTATATGTGAATTGCTCAGGAATTTGGATTGGATTGGATTTGTTTTTTGTGAAAAGTATTTTTCTGCGAGCAGCTCAAACAGATCATTTAGTACACGAGAAAGAAAATAAAATTAAAATAAAATACATAATAGGGCAGCACAAGGTCCACAATGTAAATACATAGACACTGGCATTGGGTGAAGCATCCAGGAGTGTAGTATTAACCAGGAAATGTGCCTTAATGACTACCATCCAGTGGCCTTGACATCTATCGTTATGAAGTGCTTTGAGAGGTTGATCATGCGACACAGCAACTCCAAACTCCCAGAATGCCTTGATCCACTGCAATTCCTATACCGCCGCAACTGGTCCACAACAGACATTATCTCCCTGGCCTGACACTCATCCCTGGAACGTCTACGTCAGACTCCTATTCTTTGACTACAGCTCCACCTTCAACACCATTATCCCCACCATTAACTGTGGGGTTACGTGTGTTGGTAGTTTCGTTTTCAGTTGGAGAGCTGTATTCAAAGCAAGCAGATGTGTAATGATCTCTCTCTCTACAAGCTAAAGAATGTCTTCAGCTCACTTGATGATTTCAAAGTAATATCTGTTTCTATAGAGAATTTAAACCTGCTGTTTTTGTTTAAAAAGGCTTTAACTTAAGGATGTTGCTCGGAAAGGTATTAATGGTTACCTGTAGAGAATTGTATCTGTGGGGTTACGTGTGTTGGTAGTTGATAAGATGTTTACAGTGTGTTTATAAAATGTTAACTGGGTTCATAGAATAAACATTGTTTTGTTTTTAAAATACTTACGGTCTCTGTTGCATAACACCTGGAGCGTGGATCCTTGTGCTCTCCATAACCACAATCTATTAAAAGTCATGGGTCAGGTGAACTCCATGATATACTTTGGAGTTTTCTAAACTCCGGCCCATGACAAAACAAATGGTTTGTTACTGAGGCAAGAGAGAATCGTAATTCCACAGTTTCTGCGCAAGGAGTTGCTACAAAAGATTCATGAGGGTCACCTTGGAATCGAGACATGCAAGCGAAGAGTGCGAGATACTGTATATTGGCCGGGAATAAACAGAGACATACAGAACATGGTGGAAAAGTGTACCACTTGTCAACGCTATCAATAGCCACAAGCAAAGTAACCGATGAAAACCGGTGAAATTGTGTCAGTTCCTTGGCAAAAGGCTGGGATAGACTTATACTACATTTTTAAAAAATATTTTTTATTCTCCTCCTATTTCACATTTTCTCCCAAATTTACACGCAACAATAAACAATAATCAGTAACGAATGTAATGTCAATCCACATATCAATAACAACAATCCCATCCTCCCACCAAACTCCAGACATGAGCCCGCATGTTAACATAAACAAATGCCAAAAAGGAATCAGGAATCACCCATAGTCACCATTAACACATACAGTCTCTCTCCCCTCAACCCTCCCAGCACTCCCCCCAATGTTCAATGTGATCCAATTCTCAAAAGTGCATAATGAATAACGCCCATGAATTGTATAACCCCTCCATCCTTCCCCTCAGTTCAAATTTGACCTTTTCAAGCATCAAGAATTCCAGCAGGTCCCCCTGCCACGCCAGGGCACAGGGTGGAGAGGTTGACCTCCACCCTAACAGGATCCGCCTTCGGGCGATCAACGAGGCGAAGGCTACAACATCTGCCTCAGCGCCCGTTTCCAACCCCGGCTGGTTCGACACCCCGAATATGGCCTCCCGGGGGCCCTGGTCCAGTTTCACGTGCACCACTTTAGAGATTACCCTAAACACCTCCTTCCAGTAATCCTCCAGCTTTGGACAGGATCAAAACATATGAATGTGGTTTGGGGGGCTCCTCCGCAACGTTCGCACGCATCTTCTACCCCTTCAAAGAGCCGGCTCATCCTGGCCCCTGTAAGGTGCGCTCTATACACCTTCAGCTGTATCAGCCCCAACCTCACACACGAGATGGAGGCGTTCACCCTTCGGCGCACCTCACACCAGAACCCCTCCTCCATACCCTCTCCCAACTCTTCCTTCCACTTTTCCTTGATCCCTTCTAGAAGCGCCTTCTCCTCCTCCAAAATAGCCCGGAAAACCACCGATACTAGCCCCTTCTCCAGTCCCCCTGTCATCAGCACCTCCTCCAGCAATGTGGAAGCCGGCTCTACTGGGAAGCTCTGTATCTCCTTTCTGGCAAAGTCTCAAACCTGCATGTATCTAAATATTTCCCCCTGCTCCAGCCCATACTTCACTCCCAGCTCCTTCAATCCCGCAAAACCACCCCCAGAAACAAATCTTTTAGTGTCCTAATTCCTTTCTCGTCCCATCTCGGACTTATTCTACCTTAATGGTAAAGAATATTTGATAGTGGTAGATTATTATTCAAATTATCCAGAGGTAGCACAATTATCTAGCTCAACAGCAAATTGTGTAATCATGCATACTAAAGCAACATTTGCAGGACATGGAAAACCTGAGTTAGTAATGAGTGATAATGGACCATGCTTTAACAGTAAAGAATGGCAGGAGTTTGCATAGTAATATGATTTTAAGCATGTAACGTCAAGTCCATTATACCCGCAATCAAATGGCAAAGCAGAAAAAGAGGGTTCAGATAGTCAAGCAGTTCTGAAGAAGGCTATGGGCATTAAAGATGATCCATATTTAGCACTGCTAAGGTATCAAACATCTCCATTAAGTTGTGGTTTAATCGCCAGCAGCAATGTTGATGAATCGGAAATTACAACTAATTCTGCCATGCCATACCAAGCAAAGGCTGAATGAGAATATGAGATCAAATGGAATCTCAGAAGAAGAAACAAAAGGAATATTATGGCACATCTACCAGGTGATTGAAACCTTTGAAACCAAATGACATGGTGAGAGTGGTTGATCCTGACGGCTGGCCAAAATGTGCTAGGGAATTGCAGAAAACAGGTCCAAGGTCCTATTCTGTGATAACTGAGCAAGGATGGTTTTAAGGAGGAATAGATGAGCACAGTGAAGCAACCTGTTGCTGAACAGCAAAGCTAACATGTATGTGAAAGTTTACATTCATCGGCACAAGCAGTGAACGAGTTAAATGTCAATATAAAGAATGATGTTCAGAACAATGAGACAATCATAGTAGATGCACCTACAGATGTTCAGTACAATCATAGATTTACCAGATTTACCAAAGTTGAGACAATGAATGAGAAACAGAAAGAAACCGGAACGGTTAGATCTGTGAATGGACAATATAACTGTACATGATGTAAAATACATGGTTATGTATATCATATATAATATTTACTGAAATAATATATTATATGTTTTCTTTGAAATCTCAGGGAAAGGGATGTAGTGATATGCATTAACAAATGTATGTGTAAATATGTATAGCCTCCGATCAGTAGGTGTAAAGCAAGTAGCAGCAAGTGACACTGTAGCCTGGATGAGTCTTGAGGATAAACCATTGTGGTCGGTCAGGTTTTTATTAGTTCCAGTTTTATAGCATTAGTGTCCTACGCACAGTTTATTATACTACAATAAAATAAACTAGTCTTGAACTAGATGTCCTTTAATACGCCGACTCAGTAATTGTGTCTGTACAAGAACGTAACAGAGGTGGCGTTTATTCTTACTGATTGTGATCTATGGGTCAGGACGTTGAGGATCCAGTTGCAGAGAGAAGAGCCAAGCCCTAGGTTTTGGACTTTTGATATGATCTTGGCTGGGATTATGGTGTTAAAAGCGGAGCTGTAGTCAATGAATAGGAGTCTGACGTCGGAGTCCTTGTTGTTGAGATACTCTAGAGATGAGTGTAGGGCCAGGGAGATGGCATCTGCCGTGGACCGGTTGCGGCAGTATGTAAATTGCAGTGTCTCATTGTGAACCTCTCAAAGGTACAGTTTCACAATTAACCTGCCAGAGCTAAAGTTGACCCCTGTTTCAGGAATGCAAATAACTAAAGTGCAGCTTTTAATTACCCAATTAAAGAACTAATTTAGCTAACCCTGAAAGCAAGTTGTATTACTACTTACCTCCTCAACTCACTACTTGAACTCCCTGTTTCCACCCAGCTCACTCAGCCAACCAACACTCAGTGCAGACAGTATATCACCTGTATCCCACTAAGATCTCCCACCACCTGCTTAGCTAGAACTAAATACAATCCCTCAAATTATCTATACTCTAAGGCAGTGCTTCTCAAAGTGTGGTACGCGTACCGGTGCCGGTACGCGAGCCATCGTCTGCCGGTACTTGGAGTTTTTCCACAAAAGAAAGAGATAGTAATCCTGGATTGGCTTGTTTCGCTCACCGGTCCCTGGCACATTGAAAAAAAAAACTGCCGGTACGCCACATCAGATAGTTTGAGATGCACTGCTCTAGGGAATCTCTTGCAATCAAAACAATATTCCAATCTCTCTGTAAACAATTAAATGGTTGGAATGAATGATTACCGCACCTTTTACAACATCTTAATTACAGTTTTATAATAATAATGGCTCATTGTTGCAAGTAGGCTTCAATGAAGTTACTGTGAAAAGCCCCTATCACCACATTGCGGTGCCTGTTTGGGGAGGCTGGTACAGGAAATGAACCCATGATGCTGCCTTGTTCTGCATTCCAAGCCAGCTATTTACCCCAGTGTGCTAAACCAGACAAATCAGTCCTTAGTAGACACAGTGCCTGTATGTATTTTAAATCAGGTTTTTTAATTACATTACTGCCACAAATATGAAATATAATATATATCAGTTGCTATATTTATCGCAAAAGCTTCAACAGCATTCTCTCTTTTATCGGTTATAGTTTAATAGGCCTTCTGAATGTGTTTATTTTGACAAGGAAGTGAGTAGAAAGGGGACTTTTACTTTTGCTTACAACATTTTGGGTGAACTCCCACAGAAACTATTCACTGCAAATTAAAACCAATAAAATGTGGGGGAAATTGGGGAATAAATCTAAAATGAATGCACAGGCAATGATGCTCAATCAACTTGTAAAGATGTGTATTATCCATCCAGTTTCTTGTGAAGCTTTAGTTCTTTCAGTCAGAGATGAAGAGTGAACTATGTGAAGAGACAGGTCCTTGAGGGATCTCTTCAGGCATTGGGTGCTCATTTTGAACATATTGAACATCATTTGTTTCAAAGCAACAGAAGATCCTGCATCATTCTTGTGTGAAAAGCTCACTGTAGTGTACAATACCTCAGGTGTACCAAGCCTGACTGATGTGTATGAAGACAGTGATGCACAATATGGTCTGACATTCCCGATTATTATTAAATTCCAGTGGTCCCTACGGGGCAAATAAGTTGTTAATGGCGATGCTGTTTATTTGTAGGTTTAACTGTTCATGGTAAAGGAAATTCCCACTGTTGTTCTGTGCTTGACATACTCAGTGGATGTTAACTTGTGTTGGTCTGGGGGCTCCGCAAATGTAGAAACGAGCTGCGCATTCAACACCAACAATCAACTGTCTTGTCTGCCCAAGTACTGAAAGTGTGGAGTTTGTAGACCCAATATATCTGTAATACATTTCTATTTCCTGGGCTTTCTAGTAAGAAGTCTTACAACACCTGAGGAAATTCACCTGAGGAAGGAGCAGTGCTCCAAAAGCTAGTGTTTGAAACAAACCTGTTGGACTTTAACCTGGTGTTGTCAGACTTCTTACTGTGCTCACCCCAGTCCAACGCCAGCATCTCCACATCTGGGCTTTCTAGTTTCATACATGATTCAGGTCAATTGTGTGCTGGGTTTTATAGAATCATATAAATTTACAGCACAGAATTTAGTCCATTGTGTTCATAATGGCCAAAAAGAACTATTTAGGTCAATTCCACTTTCCAGCTCTTGGTCCGTTGTCTTGTGGAATATAGAATTTTCAAATGAATATTTAAATACATTTTAAGGGTTAAGAGTTTTTGTCTTTACACCCCTTTCAGACGGTGGATTTCAGAAACCCAACAATTTCTGGATGAAAAAGTTTTTTCTTTACTTCCTACTGATCCTCTAAAACTATGCCTCTTGCTAGAGACCTCTTCGCGAAAGGAAATTGGTCCTTCCTATCCTCTCTCTTGAATAGGCCCCTCATAATTTTATGCACCTAAATTAAATCTCCATTTGGCCTTCTCTGTTACAAAAGAAATAACCTCACCCTATTCAATCTTTCTTCATTGCAAAATTCTTCATCTCCGGCAACATCCCTTTAATATTTTCTGTACCTTCTCTCGTGTGGTTACATCCTCCCTGTAATCTGGTGACCAGCACCGTGTGCAAGTACGCTAGCTGTGGCCTAGTATTTTATAAAGTTCTAGAATACCCTCCCTGCTCTAATATTCTATGTTGTGTCGAATAAAGGACTTCTTTAAGGACTTCTTAACCACAGTATCTACATTCCTGCTTTCTTCAGGAATTTAAGGGCATGCACACTATGGTCCCTCTGTTCCTCTACACCTCACCGTGACCTACCATTGATTGTGTGTTTCCTTGCCTTGTTTCCTCTCCCCAAAAACATTACTTTACACTTCTCATTGAATTCCATTTGCCACTTTTCTTCATTCATTAGATAAAGACCACACAAATACAATTTCCACAGGAGTTCTGAGAACAATTATAGGCATTTGTTCCATTGTCTAGACTGCATTTTGACTTGGCATTTGATAAAACCCAAGATTTGCATCCAGGGAGATTTCACTAATATCAACATCCAGGCGGTTATCATTTCATTTTCATTAACCAGAAACTGAACTGGACTAACCATATAAATTCTGTGCTACGAAAGTAGGTCAGAGGCTAGGAATCCTGTTGTAACTAACTCATTACCTGACTCTCCAAAGACCGTTCATCATCTACAAAGCACAAGTCAGGGATGTGATGGAATACTCTTCACTTGTCTGGATGAGTGCAGTTCCAGAAACACTCAAGAAGCTTGATACCATCCAGCACTAAACAACCCGCTTGATTGACACCCCTTCCAAACATTCACTCCCTTCACCACTGACGGACAATGGCAGTAGTGTGCGCTATTTACAAGATGCACTGCAGGAACTCACCAAGGCTCCTTAGGCAGCACCTTCCAAACCCACGACAATTACCATCCAAAAGGACAAGGGCAGTAAATACAGAGGAACATCATTACTTGAAGTTTCCCTATAAGTCACTTACTTACCCTTTTTTGGAAATATATCACCGTTCCTTCACTGTTCCTGGGTTAAAATCCTGGAACTCTCTCCCCAACAGCACTGTAACTACACCTGCAGAACAGGGATGGCAGCGGTTTGAGAAGGCAGCTCACCATGACCTCCTCAAGGGCAATTGGGGATGGGCAACAAACGCTGGCCAAGCCAGCGAAGCCCACATCCTGTAAATATATTTTTAAAAATTCACTCTATACTCCTGGACAAAGTGCAATAAAAATCTAGTTGGGTATTTTCAAGAGCCATTTTGCATTTATATCTTCCAACCGAAATTGTTTTTCTGTTTTATATGTGTATAGTTATTACCCTTCTGAAATCCCCCCCCCCCCCCCCCCCCCCCCCCCTCCCCACCCCTCCCCGGTATGTCCCGGGCTCCATTCCATGTCATTCCAAGCAATCTTCTTCCTTTTATCTTCCTCACTATGTTGAATCAAGATTTTCTGCACTGTCTGCTACTGCAACTCATTATTTCTCAAGTTCTCAAAACCATGGAGCTCCTTCGGCTGATTCTCCGTTCTGGAGACTAGTTACGTCAGGACTGAATCGCGGGTGTTCTACGATTCCGATAGTGGAGCCGCTCCTGAAGCAATTCAGGACATGCAAATTGGCCACACCTGGCTCCACGTGGAACTAGTGCAATTCCAGCTGGCATTGGATTTGTTGCTGTTGGGATTGGCATTCAAGAGCCTGACAATCCTGAGCTGCACAGAAGCACCCCACTACCCACACATTCTCATTCCAGCAACAAAGATGGTACCACAAAGAGTGGCCCCGCGGTTCACCGACGCAGAGCTTGAGACACTGTTGGAGGAGAGGTTGGGCACTCTGTTCCCTGGGGCGGGAAGGAAGCTGCCACCCTCAGATGTCAACCTGGCCTGAACGCAAGTGGCAGAGGCCACGAGTGCCATCATGAGGACTGGGCAGCAGTGCAGGAAGAAACTGCACAATCTCCTCAGGGCGACCTGGGTGAGTCATCATCCCTGTGCCCTTTCACCATCCTGTACCCTCACCCACCCAGGCAGGTGGGTGGGCAGCAATGGGTAAGGATGGACGGCGCCCCAGGCCAGACCTGGTGGGCGCAATTCTCCGCTGCCCACGATGGGTCGGAGAATAGCGGGAGGGCCTTCCCGACATTTTTCCCGCCCTCCCGCTATTCTCCCCCCCCCCCCCCCCCCCCCCCCCCCCACGGCCGCCTCACGACACAAATCGCTGCTCGCGGCTCCCCAGGCCGATGGGCCGAATTCCCAGGCCTTTACGGCCGTTTTTACGGCAGCAAACACACCTGCTTGCTGCCGTCATAAAAACGGCCGCAACATGCCCGTTCTGGGCATCCAGGGCCCCGATTGGCACGGCTGTACCACGGCCGTGCCAAGGGGGGCATGGGCCCGCGATCGGTGCCCACCGATCAAGGGCAGTGCGTCCGTAACAGACACACTCTTTCTCCCTCCGCCACCCCGCAGGATCAGTCCGCGGGGCGGCCGAGGGAGATGACGGCCCCGCGCATGTGCGGGTTGGAGCCGTCCAAACCGCGCATGCGCGGCTGACGTCATCGTGCGCGTCAGCCGGCATGACGCTTGGCGCGCGGACTTAGCGACGGTCGCTAAGGCCGCGATGCCGTGGTTCACGGGGCCCCGCTGCTAGCCCCGTCCGGGGGAGGAGAATCGGGTCCCGGGAGGGGGCGCGGAGAGAACACGGCCAGTTTCACGGCAGCCTTTACGACTCGCCGCATTTGCGGAGAATCACGGCCGGTGTATCACCACCCGGTGCCCTGTCAGCACCCTAGGCGCAACCACAACCCCCACCCCACTCCATAGGGTGACTGAACCCCACCCACCGATAGCCCTCTCGGACCCCACCTTGCACCACATGCTAACATGCATACTGTCCGCCATGGCCGGGTGCTGCACGCACACAGGTCACGAGCTGCGAACTCCCTGCTCTACCTGCATCTGAATATCTCACACTGTGCATTATCTGTCCCCCCCCCCCCCCCTCCCCCCCCCCCCCCCCCCCCCCCCCCCCCCCCCCAGGAGAAGACCACAATCGCCGGAAGCGAGAACAGGCCAGAGAGGGCCCACTGGACCTGCATCCCCCTCACTGTGGCATAGCAGAGGGCGTTGGATATGGTCGGCGGGGTGGCAGAACGGGCAGTTGCCGAGCCACAAGTCGGCATGGGACAGCCAGGTGAACTCTCGATTCATTGCAATGTCCCTATGGCACGTGAGTCATCCCTCCCCCCCACAGCCGCCCACTGGTGTCTAACCACGCTTCTTTTATTGTGTCTTGCAGGGTCACCACTGGACAATGAGGAACCAGCCATATCCCTGTCCCGAGCCGCAACTCCGTGACTCATCAGGCAACAGGGTGGAGCCGTCTGGAGCGATAACCCCGCAACACCCTGGAGGACATGTATGGGATTGACACCGACTTTGCATCACTGCTGTCACCTAAACGTCCCAGAGACACTCAGCTCAGTTGGGCATGTTAATGAAGAGGCTCCTGGGATACTATCTGATGCACACCAGAAACATGCTGCGGTACATCAGGCTGAGGTAGGAACTCCTGAGAGGGTGGTGCCCGGCCCCAGAGACTAACTGCCGTCTGGAAAAGGTGGTCCCATCAATGTTGGCGATGCAGACACAGAGCCGGAGACTACATGAAAGGGTGTCAGCAACCATGCAGCGCCTGCAAGGTGCAGTTGGATCAGTCATCCGGCTCGTGGCGCTCTGCACATTTGCAGGACTCAGTGGTGATTAGTAGAATGTGCAGACAGACGGCTACCTTGCAGGCTTTGGTAATAACGCCCTGTGCCCAGGAAGAGGGGTGGGGGAGACACCCCCGAACCCACGGCTCATAACCTGGTCACTCCCCATAACTTCCCCCAGCCCTGGCAGATGCCCCCCTAACCCGGCCAGCAGCATAGCTGGCAGCCCGCAATTATGCCTTTGGGTACTCGGCTTACTTCCTCTCACAACCTCAGCAGCCATGACGCCCGGTTCCCAGTTTTAAATACCACAAGTGAACCACACTGGCGTCACTTCTGCCTGCTGGAGGTGGAGCATTGCGGGAGGCCGGAAATTCCAGGTCGGGCCTGTTATTGATATGCTAACGGCCATTGCTGTACAATTTGCCTTTCTATGCCAGCGTGAAACGCATTCCCGCCGCTGTCCAGGCACCGGAGCATGGCATTCCATTGGATGTCTGGTGCTGGCCTCGATTGTCAACTGACGTACGATTCTCCATCTAATTGTGTTTCACGCTTCCAGTGTCGCTACACAGAGAATTCCACCCCTTGTCTAGAATTCTGTCTTTCCTTACTCTGAAAAGCTGCAGTCTTTTTAACCACAATTTATCTTATAATTTCAATCTCAATAATAATCTTTGTTTGTGGTCCTTCATTTAGGCTGGTCGGTTAATAAAATACATGCATTTAAACAGCCAGAAATTGAGAGTCTCACAGATGTAGAATCTCAATGTATACACAATGTCCACAAAGACACATTCTCATACATTCACATCATTAAATATCTCCTCCCCATTCTCCAGCATGCACGCACCTACTCTCACTTTTTCTTGTCCAAGCACATCAATTTTACTGTCCGTTACATCCTACAAACTGACAAAGCTGAATGGAGAGTGAAATTGGGCAGCCATCAGTTTTGGTTGATTTCTCCACTTTGATGTATTTGGAATAACCCTAGCTATTCGATGAGAAAATGTCTATTTCCTTCTTAATGTTTCTTGTTTCATCACCTGTACTGGTTATATGTTCCATTTACTTATCAGCCTGTTGGTTAAAATGTTCCTCCTGTATTATTTTCTGCTGTCAATTTGTAAATGCAATTCCTTATGCCTGAATTTTGTATGTGACAAAAACACTTTATTGTATCCAGTTTGTCTAAACTTTTCATAATTTTAAAACATCTATCATATTACGCGCAGTTTTCTCTTTTCAAGGATAATCAACCTTCCCTGTTTCCTACAGGTCCTGCAGGACTGCTGTATAAAGATCGATGCCCAGAACCAGCCGACCAGTTCATCCAGGGTTTATCGTGTTACAGGCTGGCTCTGTTGTAAGTAGATTAAAACCACTGTTCATATCTTAAAGCACGTGTCTCGTGAATTGATGGTCTCATCAATGGGTGCTGTGCCATTGTGAACTATTAGTCTGCTTTACTGTGTCTCTCACAGTCACAGCTGGCGAGAGGAACCAAGATCAAAACCATCTTCCAAGAAGGGAATGAAGAAAGTCATGAAGAAACCGACAGCACAGGGCAGGAAGAAGCGGTGAAGATCGAGGAAGGAGAGTTACTCCATCTACATCTACAAGTGAGGGAGCAGGTACACTCTGACACCGGCATCTCCTCTAAGGAACATGAGCACCATGAACTCGTTGGTGAATGATATTTTTGAGTGCATCGTGGGTGGTGAGGCTTCTCACCTGGCCCATTACAACAAGCGCAGCACCATCAGCTCCCAGGAGACCCAGGCGGCCATACACCTGGGGAACTTGCCAAGTCCGCCTTGTTGGAGTACACCAATTCCAAGTGAACCTCCACAATTGTCTGAAAACCATCCCCCTACAGCTATTGCTGACAGTAGAACATCCTGCTGACTAAGTTCTTTGGACAAGCTTTTCATGTGCCAATAGCCTGTTCAAATTAGGGCATGAAACTCCAATTACAAACCTTGGCTGGCCCGCCTCCTTTGTTTCTGATGTAACCTACCTCCATTACTAGAAACATAGAAAATAGAAGCAGGAGGAGGCCACTCGGCCTTTCAAGCCTGCTCCACCATTCATTATGATCAGGGCTTTTTAAAAAATAAATTTAGAGCACCCAATTCATTTTTGCCAATTAAGGGGCAATTTAATGTGGCCAATCCACCTACCCTGCACATCTTTGGGTTGTGGGGGCAAAACCCATACAAACACGGGGAGAATGTGCAAACTCCATACGGACAGTGACCCAGAGGCAGAAGTGCTAACCACTGCGCCACCATGCTGCTCTTTAACCAGAGATTCGTTCATGATGTTTTTGTAGGGGAATTGAATAAAATTGCGGATTCCCTCCCCAGTCCCCATTTTGTAGAGAAAAAAATGCTTCTGGCAATGCCAGCATTTATTGTCCATCCGTAGTTTCCCTAAGCTGAAGAGCTCGTTTGGTCACTTCAGGGAGAAGTTAGCGCCATCACATGGACCTCCTTTTTTGTGCCCCTAAATGCGTAGTGCTTGCTGCATAATTTAGGATGACCAACTGCCTGGTATTTTATTGACGCTTCCCTCATACCTTGGTGTCTATGTGCACTGAGGTGCTGTGCCAACTCAACTACAAGGGGTCTGCAGGAGGACTGGCTGGACAGGGCCCTGCTCTGAGTGTCTGAAAGCTTGTTGCCGAAGCCATCGAGTTTGGCAGGTGGGTTGTTGGGGGGTGGGACTTGGAGTGAGAGCTGTGGAGCCCGAGTGTCCCGGGATGGGGGAGGGCTGGTGGGACACTGACGAGGCGGGTCAGGCAGGCCCAGATCCCAGGCAGCAGTCCAGCAGGACCAAGTCTCAGGCAGGGGTCAGGAAGGCCAAGGTCTCAGGTGGGGGTCAGGAAGGCCCCAGCCTCAGGCGGATGTCAGGGAGGCCCAGCTCTCTGGTTGGGGTTAGGCAGTCCTAGGCCTCAGGTGGGGGTTATGCAGTCCTAGGTCTTGGCTGGGGGTCAAGCAGCGTCAGGCCTTGGGCGGCGGTCTTCCAGGCCTAGGCTTTGGTGGAGGTCCTGCAGGCCAAAATCTCGCAGACAGGGGTCCAGCAGACCCAGGTCTTGGGTGGGGATTCTGCAGGCCTATGAATCGGGCAGGGGGCTGGAAGACCCATGTCTCGGGCGGGAGTCAGGCAAGCTCAGGTCTTGGTCAGGGGTCCGGCAGACCCAGGTCTTAGTTGGGAGTCAGGCAGGCACAGGACTTAGCCCGGGGTCCGGCATGTCCATGTCTCAGGTGGTGGTCCAGCAGGCCCAGAAGTCAGGCACAGGGCAGGTAGGCTGGACCTAGGTCAGGCTATGTGGAAGTGGCAGTGGCTTGACTGAGGGGTTGCTTGGTAAGGCTTTGGTGATGGTTGCACATTATTCTTGCCATGGAGATAACCATTGTCAACCTCAGCACAATGGCAGCAAGGTGGCATACCATTGATTTCCCAAATTCCCGCTCCTTAAGGATGGTAAGTATGCGGTATGCTACCTGTAGGAAACACACACTATTATAGGAGACAAACACATGTGGCGTCTGGAATGGCGAGGAGGGGTCTGCATCAGCCAACCTGCCTCCAAGTCGGGCTGTGTGGTTATCTTGCAAGCCCCAGTGTCAAGGAGCCTGTGCTAGACCTCTTGCTCTATCTCATTGACCACTTGGAGGATTGGCTGCTTCACCTGGTGAACACACACATTCCTTTAGCCAGGCTAAAACAGTGCACTTCTTTGAAGAAATGTCCACTCACCTGGCTTCCACTGACACAGGCAAGTGATCATCCTTGAGAGAGATTTCAACTCTAGCCCCATGGGGAGTTATCACTTTGGTAGCCTGCACCACAGGGCGATGGTGAGGGAGTTGAGGGACTGGGTCTGACAATATGAGTTCTTTACCCATCAGTCCGGCCTCAATAAAACTCGAGATGGATTTGTAGGTATAGTATTATTTATTTTTAACCAACTTGCAAAGCTGACTCGCTCCACAGAGACTCAGAACACACAGGCGTCTTCTGAAGCTCCAGAACCGAGTGAAATCGAAGACAAAGAGATCTCTGCAAATATCATTCAAATGGCATCAAGTTTCACATACAAGATTCCCATAGGTCATCCTATACACCTCCTGACCTGGCCATATATCCTGCTTGGCTCACTTCGCATTCCTCAACCCTGGGCCTCTTGTTACCCAGCATCCTTTCCCCCATCCTCTACGAGGCACCCCTCCCCCCTTCCTGCCATGCATTCTGAATCCCTTTGTCCTTTGTTTGTGAACTCACTACTATCAGACTGGCTCACATCTACATTATTGTAACTAATATTTGAACTAACTATTTTATATCACATTTGTTTGTTCAATTCCTCAGGTCAGGCCCTATGAATTGGTAGGCTACTAGCAAAATCTCCATCCCGACTCCAGCATATTCACCTTCATGAGGACTGAAGGAGGCGAGTCCAGAATCCCAAAGGCCAAGAAGTGGGAGGTGAGGGACGCTGGTGGGGAAGGCATGCCACAGTGACACACAGGTCCTGAATGAAAGACTGCCATCTGAAAGATATCCTTCTCTCGGCTCCTGGCTGTCATTGCCCTTGTGCCCAATAGGGCCAATCTCCACCATTGAGCATTGTTGCTCAACTCCCTCCCAGCACGGACTACAGGAGCTTTGGCAGACCCATGGCTGTGTGGCATGGCATCATGCTGGCCCACATGATTCACTCTGACCTGTCCCAGGCTGAACCAGTCATGGTAATATCCATTTGGTCTGCGACGTGATCCACCATTTCTCGAGGACTGGTCTATTGGCTGCCTTGCTGTCCATTGATCAGGATAACACATTCAACAGGGTGAATCAGGAATACATGTTGGAGACCCTGGCATTCAGATTTGGGATGCATTTCTTTGCCCAGGTCTGGCTCGATATGCTACTGAGACTCCTTGATGATGCCCATTCGCTCGAGAGGAGTTTGTCAGGGGTTCCCATGCCTGGTCAGATATTGCGATCTGCACGGAGTCTTTCCTGTGTCTCTTGCAGAGGAGATTGAGGCGACTGGCTGAGCATGGACAGGCTTATGTATCATCCTCTTGATATATGTTGATTGCTGTACTTCTCATGGTAATGGATCCTTTTGACCATCAGAGGATGTGCGGGTGTCAGCAGATCTACTCCATCAATTAAGAAAATGTTCAGCATTTCCTGGTTGGTCAGTGGTAGCTAGACCCATTGCTGGAGGAGCTCAGGCCTTTTCTCTACAGCACCACCTTTCTCCTCTAACTGGGAGTCCTGCTGGGGAAACCAGGCCAGCGAACTGGCAAGAGATTGAGGCCTAAGGCACTGGATAGGACTACTCTGAGAGTTGTCCTTTAGGGGTTAAGAATTAGTCACAAACCTACTGGTAGCAGCTCTGTTGTGGTACTGGCTAGCTTGATTTTGTCATTAAGTTATAGAAGAAACTAGTTGATTTAATTCTGGAACAAAAGGGAGCTCTTGGCCTCTTCTGGAGTGTTGGATCTTTCATTTAGGGAGGTAGATCAGATGCTGGTGTTTCTTTACACCCAGGGGTGGTGACCTTTTGACCCTGCAGAGATACCTATACACCCAGCATCCTCCTAGATGCTGTGTGCTGGTGGCATATTTCTTCCACCAGCAGTATGGCCTTGATCACAACATGCAGCTCCTATTTAGGAACCTGGGGGTGGGGTGGGGTTGGGGTCTCTGTGGATCCTTGTAGGAACTGCTTGTCTTTTATCAGGAACTGATTGGGGCCTAGATTATGGGGACCTCCAGCCAGAGTTCTTTCCTGCTGGGAGTGGCTATTATTGTCCAGGACTATTCAGGAGTCTGCACCTCAATCAGTACGGGCTCATGTAGGTGGTGGAAGAGCCGCCTAGGTGACCTGGGCCAGGGACATACTGGATGGTGGAGGAGTGGGCTGGATGTCGTCAGAAGAACAAGCATAACGTGCACTATTGGGCAGTGTCTAGCTCACGGCCAAAGCCAGCAAGAGCGTTAAAAATGCGGTGCTTGGCCTTGACTGCACTCGTGATGAAGAGGAGGCTCAGACATGTGGAGCACTCCCATTGAGGTGACTCCATTTGGATGGAACTTCCTATTGGTGCCAAGCTACATAATCTCTATCGGGAGCCTCGACCGCACAATCCGAGTGGTTTCTTGGAAATCCCCTCCATGTCTTTCCACCCTATGTGGAGCAGTTCCCTCTATGGGCTGCTGCACAACCTCCATTTCCTCACACTCGTCAACCATCCAGGCACACGCCATTACGGAGACTCACGGGTGGAGGGTTCAGTATGTGAGATACCTCTCTTTGACCATCGGGGATTTGGCCGGGGGGGTTTTGCACACAGCAGTCTTGTGCAATAGAGTGCTCAGGATTCCTGGATGCCCAGGTCATCTGCACTTTCTGCAGCCTGGAGGAGCCTATGATTCATATTTACATAGTGTGTGTGAGGTTTCAGCCCCTCTTCCATTATCCAAAGGGGGTGCTCCTCAATATTTTGTTGTATTTCCAACTCATGCTCCTAATCTTTGGTTATCTGGTGTGGGGCGGGTGGCGGCAGATCTGAGGCCCTCCTCATAGAACTGCTCCTTGCCTGGCCAAGGTGGTTATTATTAGGCCCAGACAGAAGGCAGTCCTGGAGGTTGTTCAGCCTGACTGCCTGCCTCTTTTCTCCAGCTACATCCACATCTAGGTGTCCGGTGAGGGAGCACGTCGCATCCACCGGACCATTTGAGGCTTTTTGTGACAGGTAGGCCGTAGGGTGCTGGAGTGCTTTATGAACCTCAGGAATTACATTTTAATTGAAATCATTAAGTTTCCTTTACATTGGTCAGTAGTGACCCTTTCAAACGGGGCATGTGGTAATGAATTTACAAAGGAGATATAAAATGGAACTTGCTGAAACTTTGGTGGTTGGGTTCGGAAGTGCTTACTCGTATTGCACATCTGTGTAAAAATACATGCTTTAAAAAATATGTAAAGATTGACTCCAGCTCTAACCTTCACCTAGCTTCCCAAAGTATAACACCCGGGAAACCTCCAGGCTCTTGTTTCTCTGCCACTTATTCAGCATTCAAACTTTCTGTTCCCTCCTGCATGGGTGAATATCCCTGACATATAAAGCATTATGGATCTCCCGTGTCACATAGGCACTGCATATTATTGGCCTCTCCAGCGATACTAAACAGGACTGTTTTAAAAGTGTGATGCAGTGATTTGACCCTCCCGCAATATAGTTTCAACTTCACCTCTATGTTGAACTCCGCATTTATTGTGTGTGGCCAAATTTTTGAGTGCACGGTCCCTTTAAATGTTTTTCTGTGGCTGTGCACACATTATTTATTCCAGAACAAGTTCTGCGTGATGCTTTCCACGTTGCTGCACTGCTCATGCCTGTGCAGTGAGCATCACCTGGGAGAATGCAGAGGAAATGATCTTGACATCAATAAGAATGTAACATTGTTTTGTCATCTGTGCTGCTCTTTTGGAGCTCAAAATTTGAGTTAATGCTGTCTTAAATAGTAATGGTCAAGACAACTTCGCAGCTGAAAAGAATCCCCCCCCCTAGATCTTATCCCCACACCACACCACCCTCCCCTATTTAAATTCTCATCAACTACTTATAGGTTAGTTTCAGGTTGATTCTGCCCATTTCTACAATTGTCCTGACTTCCACAAACCAGTTAGTCCCAGACAAGAAAATGGATAGGAAGGAACAGTCCCTCTTGTCTGCGATGGGCCTGTTCCCCCTGCAGATGTATGCCTAGCTCTCTTTGCTCACTCTAGGAAGTCAAGGCAATCACAGGACAATATAAAAGGGGCAGAGAGTTAATGAAACAGGTCATTGTTCCATGATCTATGCATTATTGGAAATTACTATGAACTGGGGAGAAAAAGTCAGAAAAATCCACCCAAAACCCAAACACTGAACTGTCCAGCAGGAACTACTGGAGATTGCTCAGGATTCAGGACAGATCGATTTGCCTCCTGTCAAGCCCAGAAATGTCAAGGACAATTGTAGTACCCTTATTACCTCGGATCAAGACGATCTTAAGCTAATTCAGTACAGTAAGGATCATATTTGAAGCCTACTTGGCCTCTGTGTAATAGCTAAACTGAAAAAGGCGATTTTAAACATAAGATGACCTGCTTCCTTTGTGAATAGTAAGCTGAAATTGGGCTTGAAGATGTACCTGGAGAGGTCCGGGTGCAAGTACTCTGCTGCCTTGCATTATCCTGCTCTCTGCATCTTTAGGTATACACCTCTGGGAGAAGACGATTGAGTAAACAGAGTGTTGTTCGATGAGGCATGATGATACGCAGCGTAACACACAACCCAATAAGAGCTTTTATTGAAATAATGGTGCAAATAATGAGAGGATAGACATAGAACATAATTGGCAAGCACGTATTGTGGGATTAGTGTCACAGTTTGTACGTGACACCTTTTATTAATGGGCTGGGGCATTCAAACACTTTTTAAACATGAAGATTTATTAAATATTCTGTAATTTAAACTAATCCAACAACAATAGTAAATTGCTAGGAGACGCTGTTTGCTGTTGGTGGTGAATTGCTACATTATGACAATCAGACAGTACCAGGAACTCAAACAAAAAGTCGTTCAAAGCAAGAGCTATTTAAAATCGCCAAACCGACGTGAAAAGGCAAGGAACAAAGAACAATACAGCACGGGAACAGGCCCTTCGGCCCTCCAAGCCTGTACTGGTCATGATACCACCTTGGTCAAACCCTCAGCATTTCCTAGTGCCGTATCCCATCTATATCCATCCTATCCATGTATTTGTTGAGATGCCTTTTGAACGCTGTTAATGTATCTGCTTCCACAACCTCCCCTGGCAACGCGTTCCAGGCACTCGCCACCCTCTGTGTAAAAAACCTGCTTCACTCATCTCCTCTTAACTTTACCCCTCAGACCTTAAACCTATGCCCCCTGGTGATTGACCCCTCCACCTGGGAAAGAGTGCCTGCCCATCCACTCTATCCATGCCCCTCATAATCTTGTAGACTTCTTTCAAGTTACCCGTCAACCTCCGTTGTTCTAATGAAAACAGTCCAACTCTATTCAGCCTCTCCGAATAGCTAACACCCTCCAGACCAGGCAATATCCCGGTAAACCACTTCTGCACCCTCTCCAAAGCCTCTACATCCTTCTGGTTGTGTGGCGACCAGAATTGCGCACAATATTCCAAGTGCGGCCTGACCAAGGTTCTAGAACTAGAACTAGAACAGATCAAAGGCAACTGTGGAAATGGAGCAGAATACAAGGACAATTAGGAAATAGACCGATGATGTGAAGAGTTGGTGTTAAAACAAAAAAGAGTGGCTAAGGTAAATATTGGTCCTTTAGATGAGAAGGGAGATTTAATAATAGGAGATGAGGAAATGGCTGAGGAACTGAAGAGGTTTTTTGGGTTGGTCTTCACAGTGGAAGACACAAATAACATGCCAGTGACTGATAGAAATGAGGCAATGACATAAGAACATAAGAACATAAGAACTAGGAGCAGGAGTAGGCCACCTGGCCCCTCGAGCCTGCTCCGCCATTCAATTAGATCATGGCTGATCTTTTGTGGACTCAGCTCCACTTTCCGGCCCGAACACCATAACCCTTAATCCCTTTATTCTTCAAAAAACTATCTATCTTTACCTTAAAAACATGTAATGAAGGAGCCTCAACTGCTTCACTGCGCAAGGAATTCCATAGATTCACAACCCTTTGGGTGAAGAAGCTCCTCCTAAACTCAGTCCTAAATCTACTTCCCCTTATTTTGAGGCTATGCCCCCTAGTTCTGCTGTCACCCGCCAGTGGAAACAACCTGCCCGCATCTATCCTATCTATTCCCTTCATAATTTTAAATGTTTCTATAAGATCCCCCCTCATCCTTCTAAATTCCAACGAGTACAGTCCCAGTCTACTCAACCTCTCCTCATAATCCAACCCCTTCAGCTCTGGGATTAACCTAGTGAATCTCCTCTGCACACCCTCCAGTGCCAGTACGTCCTTTCTCAAGTAAGGAGACCAAAACTGAACACAATACTCCAGGTGTGGCCGCACTAACACCTTATACAATTGCAACATAACCTCCCTAGTCTTAAACTCCATCCCTCTAGCAATGAAGGACAAAATTCCATTTGCCTTCTTAATCACCTGTTGCACTTGTAAACCAACCTTCTGTGACTCATGCACTAGCACACCCAAGTCTCTCTGAACAGCGGCATGCTTTAATATTTTATCGTTTAACTAATAATCCCGTTTGCTGTTATTCCTACCAAAATGGATAACCTCACATTTGTCAACATTGTATTCCATCTGCCAGACCCGAGCCCATTCACTTAACCTATCCAAATCCCTCTGCAGACTTCCAGTATCCTCTGCACTTTTCGCTTTACCACTCATCTTAGTGTCATCTGCAAACTTGGACACATTGCCCTTGGTCCCCAACTCCAAATCATCAATGTAAATTGTGAACAATTGTGGGCCCAACACGGATCCCTGAGGGACACCACTAGCTACTGATTGCCAACCAGAGAAACACCCATTTATCCCAATTCTTTGCTTTCTATTAATTAACCAATCCTCTATCCATGCTACTACTTTACCCTTAATGCCATGCATCTTTATCTTATGCAGCAACCTTTTGTGTGGCACCTTGTCAAAGGCTTTCTGGAAATCCAGATATACCACATCCATCGGCTCCCCGTTATCTACTGCACTGGTAATGTCCTCAAAAAATTCCACTAAATTAGTTAGGCATGACCTGCCTTTAACGAACCCATGCTGCGTCTGCCCAATGGGACAATTTCTATCCAGATGCCTCGCAATTTCTTCCTTGATGACATGTGAGGACCTTGAGATAATTGTTATCACTAAAGAGGTAGTGATGGGCAAGCTAATGGGGCTAAAGGTAGTCAGGTCTCCTGGCCCTGATGGTATGCATCCCAGAGTGCTAAAAGAGATGGCTAGGGAAATTGCAAATGCACTAGTGATAATTTACCAAAATTCACGAGACTCTGGGGTGGTCCCGGCAGATTGGAAATTAGCAAACGGGACGCCACTGTTTAAAAAAGGAGGTAGGCAGAAAATGGGTAATTATAGGCCAGTTAGCTTAACTGCGGTAGTAGGGAAGGTGCTGGAATCTATCATCAAGGAAGAAATAGCGAGGCATGTCTCATTGGGCAGACACAGCATGGGTTCATAAAGGGCAGGTCGTGCCTAACTAATTTAGTGGAATATTTTGAGGACATTACCAGTGTGGTAGATAACGGGAAGCCAATGGATGTGGTATATCTGGATTTCTAGAATGCCTTTGACAAGGTGCCACACAAGTAGTAGCATAGATAGAGGATTGTTTAATTAATAGAAAGCAAAGAGTGGGAATTAATGGGTGTTTCTCTGGTTGGCAATCAGTAGCTAGGGGTGTCCCTCAGGGATCAGTGTTGGGCCCTCAATTTTTCACAATTTACAAAGATGATTTGAAGTTGGGGACCAAAGGCAATGTGTCCAAGTTTGCAGACGACACTAAGATGAGTGGTAAAGCAAAAAGTGCAGAGGATACTGGAAGTCTGCAGAGGGATTTGGATAGGTTAAGTGAATGGGCTAGGGTCTGGCAGATGGAATGCAATGTTGACAAATGTGAGGTTATCCATTTTGGTAGGAATAACAGCAAAAGGGATTATTATTTAAATGATAAAATATTAAAACATGCTGCTGTGCAGAGAGACCTAGGTGTGCTAGTGCATAAGTCGCAAAAAGTTGGTTTACAGGTGCAACAGGTGATTAAGAAGGTGAATGGAATTTTGTCCTTCATTGCTAGAGGGATGGAATTTAAGACTAGGGAGGTTATGCTGCAATTGTATAAGGTGTTAGTGAGGCCAGACCTTGAGTATTGTGTTCAGATTTGGTCTCCTTACCTGAAAAAGGACGCACTGGCGCTCGAGGGTGTGCAGAAGAGATTCACCAGGTTAATCCCAGAGCTGAAGGGGTTGGATTACAAGGAGAGGTTGAGTAGACTGGGACTGTATTCGTTTGAATTTAGAAGGATGAGGGGAGATCTTATAGAAACATATAAAATTATGAAGGTAATAGATAGGATAGATGCGGGCAGGTTGTTTCCACTGGCGGGTGAAAGCAGAACTAGGGGGCATAGCCTCAAAATAAGGGGAAGTACAAAGAACAAAGAACAAAGAAAAGTACAGCACAGGAACAGGCCCTTCAGCCCTCCAAGCCTGTGCCGACCATGCTGCCCATCTAAACTAAAATCTTATACACTTCCTGGGTCCGTTTTCCTCTATTCCTATCCTATTCATGTATTTGTCAAGATGAAATGTCACTATCGTCCCTGCTTCCACCACCTCCTCCGGCAGCGAGTTCCAGGCACCCACTACACGCTGTGTAAAAAACTTGCCTCGTACATCTCCTCTAAACCTTGCCCCTCACACCTTAAACCTATGCTCCCTAGTAATAGATTTAGGACTGAGCTTAGGAGGAACGTCTTCACCCAAAGGGTTATGAATCTATGGAATTCCTTGCCCAGTGAAGCAGTTGAGGATCCTTCATTAAATGTTTTTAAGATAAAGATAGATAGTTTTTTGAAGAATAAAGGGATTAAGTTTTTTGAAGAATAAAGGGATTAAGGGTTATGGTGTTCGGGCCGGAAAGTGGAGCTGAGTCCACAAAAGATCAGCCATGATCTCATTGAATGTCGGAGCAGGCTCGAGGGGCCAGATGGCCTACTCCTGCTCCTAGTTCTTATGTTCTTATGTTAAAAGGTTGCAGATTGCTGGTGAAGGAATAGTTTGAAGGCGAAATAGAGTTCCACAGATCAGACACCCTGTGAAATTTTGAATTGGAGTAGAAAGCAATGTGCTGAATCTTAATCTGAATATAGTGGGGATGGTGAAGAGGAAGACTATGAGAGTTTGTGAGGACATTTTTTTTGTATAAATGTAGAATGCCCGATTTTTTTTCCAATTAGGGGGCAATTTAGCGTGGCCAATCCACCTACCATGCACATTTTTTTGGGTTGTGGGGGTGAGACCCATGCAGACACGGGGAGAATGTGCAAACTCCACACGGACAGCGACCCGGGGGGTGGGCTTGAACCCAGGTCCTTGGCGGTGTGAGGCACCAATGCTAACCACTGCATCTCTGTGCTGACCTGTGTGTGAGGGCATTGGTGAGAACGGCATGGCGGCACAGTGGTTAGCATTGCTGCCTCACAGCTCCAGGTTCCCAGGTTCAAATCTGGCCTCACGTGACTGTCTGTGTGGTGTTTGTACTTTCTCCACGTGTCTGCATGGGTTTCCTCCGGGTACCCCGGTTTCCTTCCACCTTCCAAAGATGTGCAGACGAGGTGGATTGACCACACTAAATTGCCCCTTAGTGTCCAAAAGGTTAGGTCAGGTTACAGGGATAGGGTGGTAGCCTGGACTTAAGTAGGGTGCTCTTTCCAAGGGCCGGTGCAGACTCGATGGGCCGCATGGCTCATATAATTCTATGAGAACAAGAAAGAAAAGCTCAAAGTGCAACTGGCCGTATTTGCATCAATTAATTGAGAGGGGTATGGTCTATTAGATAAACCTTTTCTTATGTCATGTTCAGGGGGTAGGGCCTAAATTGGGGGCGGTGCCGGTTTGACGCTGGTTTTCTTTCCTCCGTCCCCTCTGAAATAGTGTCATCGCGTCGCACACCGCACACCATTGGAACAGCATTGGCACGTCACCTGAAGGCCCTCTTCTGATGTTCTGCCCCGATGGGCCGAATACCCGACCACATGGGGGACATGTCGTCTCAGAAGGTTGCAGATTGCTGGTGAAGGAATAGTTTGCTTCTGGCTGAGGGGGAGGCTTCCGCGAGGGCTGGGGGGACTGGTAGTGGGTGGCCAGGGGGTCACTACTTGGCTGGTCAGGTCTGCGCATGGCTGGCACCATGTTTTATGGCACGGCCCCTACAGGTCATCACCCTGCACATGTGTGGCCACGGACCCGGCTATTCTCCAGCTGTTTATATTGTGGGGAGCGCGGGAGATTTACTCAGCGCGGCTGCTAGCCCCTCGATTTTGGCCTCGTAAAATGCCACAGTTCCCATGGCGGCGCCGGCACTTAGCCTGAGAAACGGTGAATCCAGCCCAGTGTGTTTCAAGAGAATTAGATAGCCCCAATTTCCTACTCTCTTCTCTTTAAGTCAAAAATTCTTCTTTCAGTTTGGTTCATAAGCACTTGGGCCATATAATAGCAACCAGGTCATTTTTCCCCCAAGTCGTCACAAGTTATTTCTTCCTAAGCGTTACCATCCTTGGCCAGAGCACAGGACATGGGGGAGAGCCGGTTAAGGACCAATAATGTTTTTTTTAAGTAAATAAAGTTTTTGAGATTCAGGACACTTACTAAGTGAATAAAGTCACAAGATTCCACGGGATTCGAACAAACAAAAATAAACACTGTACATGTTTAGAAAGATAAAACAATTTGCAATATATATTTGATACTCTTAATGTTCAGGGTAAGCATGAGATACATGTGAATTAACAGGTGAACTGTCGTCAGACTCACTACGGCACTCAATAGTTTGCAGATGCAACCAAAATAAGTTCCATAGATTTCTCAACAACCCACCCAGATGTTTGGCATATTGTGAGCCAACCAGTTTCACTGAAACTTCATCTTTAACACAATGGCTTCCGGTCTCCCACCTTTGAAGATCTCACCTCAAAATTCTCTTCAAAGGTTACTCCAGCTCTGGCAGCATCAACACTGATCTACCTTACAGTGTTTCAATATCACCTTCCAAGATTCCTTTCCCCTGGATTTCTGAATACACTCGAGCATTAACTTTCAAGCACAATTCCAGATCTTCAGCCATGCCAAGCAGCACTTCACTGATTCAATGGGGTATCTTTGCCCCCACGGCCCGTGGAATGGAGTCACCAACCTTGAGCAGACTTCTCCGGTTTCAGGGCTTTCCTTGTGTCTGCTTCATTCAAAGTCTGCTCCCTGCTGTTTGGTCTTCCATTTGGAGCCTAGGGTGTGTGGAAAATGGGAGTCATGGTAGTGTAAGACAAGGACAGGGAGCTTAGTATACAGGGAATTAGGAAATAGGCCGGGGCTGGAGGGGATGTTAATTTTATGTTTTTTGCATTTGCCGGCCCGCTCGGTTGTTTAAGAAATGTTAAAGTGTTAAAACTGTGAAAATTACAAATGCTTCAATTAAATATTTTCCAAAAACAAATTCGGGAGAATTGCGCCCTTAATATCTGAAGTCATTCAGAATTATAAATTCAGAAAAGAGTGGTGTTTCTTCAAATGTAGGTACATGTAAAAACTGCATTTAATTTGTTAAAAAGATAATGCGTAGATATCACAGCGGCCTCAGTCTTTTGGCATTTAATGCACTTAGTACATGTAATACATGTTACAGACTTGAGGTTTCACGATGTGTGCTTATGACTTACTCCCCTGTCCTTCAGCCCCATCCATTTCCTTTGCATAGTGTTCAATTGCTCTGAAGAAGAGTTGTACAGACTCAAAACGTTTACTCTGTTTCTCTCTCCACCTGCTGAATTTTTCCAGCATGTTCTATTTTTATTTCAATTGTTCTGTGTTTGATTATGTGAGTCTGTTTACTATTGATGCTCACTGTCAGTCTGGGTGTGGCCACGGAAGGGTTGGATCGTGGACAACGATGGAAAGCTTTTTCTTTGGACTCCAGAGTGGTCAGCATGTGCTGACGGGAACTGGGTTGAAACCTCCTATTTAATTCAGGATTTGGAGTTGTACCCTCTACCTCGGGGGTTTTCCACTGACGCCAACAAACAGACCTTTTTTCCCACAAGGTCAGTGAGAAAGGAGGGAATGGAGAATCCTGATTGACAAGCTGCTCGGCCAGTTGCTGCTGTGGATCTGGCAGCCCAGTCTCCAAAGCAATTGATCAGTGGTGGCAATGGGGGTTTCAGGCAGGAGAACAAACCTCTCCTGGATTACATACATCATGGTTTGTGCCAGAGTTTCGATCGACTATGTTGTGCTGAGATTAAAATAAATTTTAATAACTGAGGAATTTCACCATGTCAATTTTGTCAAGTTAAGTCACCAGTCAAAAAATATTTGACTCTATTCCAAGGCACCAATTCAAGTCAACAGCTCTGCTAGGCAGCAAGCACGTTCACTATATTCAATTCTGCACAGAGACACAAGTTGAGCCCAATCATTTCCTCTTCCATTATCCACACATTCACTATCAGTAAGGTTCACTGGCTGATGACCAGGAGCAGGGTCACTGGCTAATGTTCCCACTACCACCCTTGGACCCTCAATAGCAAATGCTGTGCACCTACAGTGGCTCTGACTGTGATCATTGACTCAGCGCATACAGGGAAGTTGCATATCATCTTTACTAATTCACTCACTGGGAAAGCAGAGAACTGAGCTTATGAATTGGACAATGAATCACACAAGGAAGTGATGGATGTAGTGTGTTGGTAATTTAATATTTAAGCTGGAGTTATCAGATGGTGCAGTTATTAAATCGTGCAGCATTGTGTGTATTTGCGATGGGATTTTCCTGTGATTACTGACAGCTTTTCAGTTGCTGTGCGCCGAGAGCCAAGTATTTATATCATATCTTTAAATAACAGTTAATAGGTTGAGCAACCATCTGTCATCCCTGGGCAGGTAGGAAATGGATTATCTGGTATTGTAGTAAGCATTTCCTATAGCCAAGGTTAGTTCAGCTTCATTGTCAATTGTTAACATTAGGATAGCTTTATGCTAGAAAACAAACAGCTTGTCTGCCCCTCCAATGTCCCTCACTTTTGTAGACCACAAAGGAGCTCACACGAGTAGATAAAAGGAAATAAAGTTTTACTACAACAACTATTATTTAAACAGCACAAAAGATCCCAGTCGGTACCCAAACTGGCCGACTTTATGCAGATGATAACTATACACGGTTTAGGGTTCCCAGTCCCTTTTAACGAGGAGCTTGTATTCAGCGAGACTCATGGGAGTTTAATCATTGCCACCTCGTGAATCCTGGGCAGGTTATGACACTCACCAAGAATCAAGTTTATAGGGCATGATGTTGGATCACTGTCAAATTACTACATCTTGTTAATATTCCCCTTGATGGGAGATCTGGTAAAGGGGGAGGTGGGGCAGGGTGGGTTTGTGGAGTTAAGGAGATGGTTAACAAATAAGATCATAGTATGAATTTGTTCAGGACGCAAGATATGTTTTTTTCCCGGGACCCATTTTTTACCAACCCACCGACCTCTGGGACCCATGCTGGCTGACTGTCGCAACCCACGCCAGTCGACCTTCATAACACACTATTTTCGCTTACCTTTAATGTGACATGTGAGCCTGCTTGGTCCTCACGATGTCACTCTAATCAGGTTCAGAGGAGGAGAGGGCAATGCGCATATCAGGTGCAGAGTTCAGCCGGTTCACTTGTTCTGTCCTCATATTTATGAGGACAGAAGTTTCAACCTCGCACGTGTAGGTCGTTGTGAAGGGCAAAGCAACAAAATACTTGTTTTACTCAGCACTAAATACTCCTCAGAGACACTACTCCAGAATGCTGACAGCCTTATGGACTTGTGGTGTGTTTTTAATGTGCTGTCACAGGTGAGGAGCAGAAGTTCAGTCTCTTCATTTGGAGTCAGCTGTAAATTAATAATTGACTCTGGGATCTCAAATTCAAAAGGATTTTTCACCCACCTCTTCTCTTTCAAAATCTGAAACTTCTCCTCTGGAAAGTAGTGACAAAAACTGTTGATCAGCATAGCCATATGCGATTGAAAAAGGCTTGCCAGTCTATTGACAGTTCCCTTACTAACAATTTTTTCTTTGGTGTGTCATAGTGGTAGCTTTGTACTTGCACTTGCCAAACTTTCGATGACTTGGAAAGAATCTATTTCTTCATTGTGCCAAAAACAATCATCATCCCTCCCTTGCAATTTAATTCGTTTAGAATTGAAAAGGTGTCTGCAAGGTAAGGACTGGCATGTCTGCTGGTTATCAGACCAGGCAGAAAAAAGTTAAAGACCTGGCGAGGAATTGGAGGTGTCCTGTGGCGCAGTGGCAATTGGGAACATGGCGGAGGGGGAAGGGTTGTCGCAAGTTGGAAAACCCCAGATGGAGCAGTTGATGGCGTTTATTAGATAGGAGTTCCACCAGCAGTGAAAGAAGGAAATGCAAGAAGATCGGTCGAAGGCCATTGAGGGAGCAGTGGCACCCCTGAAAGGATCGATAGAGAGAATTGAGAAGTGCCTGGAGGCACAGGGGTCGCAGATCCGGGAGACGGAGATAGTGATGTCCGATCACAGTAATCGGGTGGTGCTGTTGGAGGAGGTGGGGTTCCTAGGGAATCTTTGCAAGTCACTAAGGGCAAAGTAGAGGAGCAGGAGAACAGGTCCAGAAGGCAGAATCTGTGTATCATTGGCTTGCCTGAGGGGGTGAAGGCACGCCTGCCACGACATACGTCTCAAGGATGCTGGCGGGGCTGGTGGAGGAGGTTGGGGTGTTGGACAAGGCTGCGTAGGAGGATAGGGCACACAGATCCCTAGGATGGAAACTGAGCGTGGGGGAGCCACCATAAGTGGTGATTGTGAGGCTCCATAAGTTGTGAAGAAGATCCTGCGGTGGGCTATGGAGAAGCGGAACTGTGAATGGGAGGGGAACAGGATCTGAATCAGGACATTGAATGGAAATGGCGAAAAGGTGCGGCGGGTTTAATAATGCCAAAGCGGTTCTATACTGAAGGCAAAACTGTGGGTGATGCGGCTTGGCAGTGCTGCAATAGGAGCGTGGCCATGAACGGAGAATCGGCCATCTTGGATGGACCAATTTAGTGCAAAATTAAAGGGGGCAGAACTTGAAGGGGAGGATGGCAGATAATAGAGTAGAACGGAGGCGCAAGCCTCTGGTAAGTTTCTTAACATGGATAATACGGGGGGCTGTAAGGTGAAGAGGTCCCAGATCTTTGCGCACTTGAGGAGTTTGAAGGTGGAGGTGATCTTTCTGCTGGAGACGTATCTCCGGATGAAGGATCAGGTTAGGTTGAGAAAGGGATGGATGGGTCATGTATTTCACTCTGGGTTCGGTTCAAAGTTGCCGGGATGGGGGGAGGGGTGCAGCCATCTTGCTGAGCAAAAGGATGGGATTTGTAGGGGCCAAGGAAGTTCAGGTTCCAGGAGGGAGATACGTGAGCGGCGTGTTGCAGGGGATGCCGGTGAATGTTTATGCTCCAAATTGGGACAACGTGGGGTTTGTGAAGGGGTTGCTGGGAGTGGTTCCGGACCTGGACATGCAATAGTTGATTATAGGGGATGATGTTAATTGTGTACTGGAACCGATGGTGGATAGGTCGAGCCCTAAGTCAATGGGAAGGTTGAGAATGGTGAAGGAGCTGGGAGGGTTTACCGAAAGGATGGTGTTGCTCGTTTTACTGGAGTGTATTAACACGCCTCCGTTTAAAGGCCGTGTGCTTAACACTACTATGGCTTTGTGTATGTAATTATGCTCAGGAGTCGCCAGGTGCCGTATTTAGACACCTCACAAGTATATCAAGGTCAGGTTCAAAGTAATAAATCTGTACACCGACTAGTAAGTCCAAACGATTGATATTTATTATGACAAATATAATAAATACACATGCATACGCTAAAGAGACTATCTTACTTCTAATACTAAACAACTAAAATACTTATCTAGACAGGAACAGGCAAGGTCAGGGGACAAGGCCTTCGTCCCGTTCTTGGTCTGCAACTCTCAGGTACTTAAAGTTGTCAGGATCTAGCAAGGTCTGGATCACGTAGCGATCGTTGTATTGGCACTTACAGTTCGATGGCTGATGGCTCAATGGCTGGTGATGGAACTGGAGTCAGGATGCGATGTATCAGCAAAGCGGAGCCGGAGCAAAAGTAGCAGTCAGAGCCGGAGCCAAAGCAGACCGAACCATGTGCGGGTTCTACTTTTATAGGTCTTAGAAGTCCGTGCCCCCGTGGGGCGGGCCTTTTACCTGCCATGTATCGATTGGGCCTTTCCCAATCGATATCTTCTAAACCCCCCAATCTGAGGGTCATTTCTCGATGGGTGGGCTGTCCCTATGGTTCTTTGTGTTGGATACAGTGGTGCCGTTCTGTCTGGGCGTCTACGCAAAAGTATCCATTGATACTTAAATGTTTCTATTGTGCGGGGTCTGGATCTGGATCACCTCATTACTATGTAGATCTTGTTGCCATTTACACCTTTGGCTGAAACTCTGCACCTGGCCAAAAACTGGTTTCTGTACGTGCAGAATGATAATTAGTCTTCTGCAAACTGCTTGTCCTTGCTAAGACTGTTTTTCCCTGCAGCCTTAGCAGTTCTCCATTTTGTAGCCCAGTGTCCATCTTAGATGGAATGATGGATCCATGGAGGTTTAGGAACCCGGGGGAGAGGGAGTATTCCTGCTTCTCGCACATATACAAGGTATACTCCAGAATTGACTGACATTTTTGTGGTGAGTCAAGAGGTGTAGGTGTGGGCGGAATATGGGAACCGTGCTCTGTGACCATGCGCCACACTGGCTGGAGGTGAAACATAGCTCAAGGCAGGAGCAGAAGCCGGGATGGAGGTCCGACTCAGGGCTTTTGGCGGACAAGGGGTTCTGTGAGGAAAGTCTCTGCTCGGCAACCGCACTACATGGAGTTGAATCAGAATGGGGAGGTATCGGCAGCCACATTTTGGGAGGCGTTAAAGGTGGAGGTTTGGGGGGAGGTTATCTCGTTCAAGGCATACAGAGATAGGAAGGAGAAGGGAGGATTGTGGATGGTTGTTGGATGGGATAGTCGAGTTCGACAGGATATATTTGAATGCCCCGCAAAGGGGCAGTTCGATAGTTTGATGATGGGGAAGGCAGTGAGGCAGCTACGGAGGGCGAGGGGGACGCAGTATAAATATGGAGAGAAGTTGAGCCATATGCTAGCCCATTAGCTATGGAGGCAGGCTGCGTCTAGAGAAATCCTGAGAGAATCCTGAGGTTCCAGCATGCAATGTGGGGGTGCATGTGGGGGCAGAGTCCACAGTGCTAACTGGGGTCATCTTGTAGCCTGTTGGACCAGTTAGGGCTGGTTTAACTCAGTGGGCTAGACAGTTGGTTTGTGATGCAGAACAAGGCCAGCAGCGCGGGTTCAATTCCCGTACCAGTTTAACCGAACAGGTGCCGGAATGTGGTGACTGAGGGCTTTTCACAGTAACTTCATACTTGTGACAATAAAAGCTTATTATTATGGGTGGGTATGCACCATGCTAAGGTGACAGCCTTTCACCTCTTGCAGACAATGGATATTGGAGTTCAACTAGCAAAGATGGCTTCCTGCTAGCCGCCGCAGCCGTTGGGGAAGACCTGCAGCTGTACAAGCTGGCACTGCTCGAGGACGATGGAGCAGCGGAGTGTGCAACAGAGGGACAGGTGGCAGCTGCCCAGTATGGAGAGCGAGATGTCCAACAGGCCAAGGAGGAGAAGGAGGCGCCACATGAGGCCTCGTATGTACCAGCACCGCCTGTCATGCGAGGATCTTTCGGACTGGGCAGGCCGTTGAAGATTCCGGCTGAGCAGAAAGACAGTGCGACATATCTGCCAGATGATGGCACACTTGGCATCTCGGTGATATGGGGTGACACCTGCTCCCGGTGGCTGTCAAGGTGACGGTCACCCTGAACATCTATGTGACGGGTCCTTCTAGGTGCCGAGTCGGGACCTTTCCAGGATCTCACAGACCTCGGTGCATCCGTGCTGTCATGGGGGCTCTACATGCCCAGTCGGTTCAATACATTCATTTCCATGTGGACTGAGGCCACAAGGATGCCTGGGCAACGGAGTTCACTGCCATCGCCAAAATACCCCGGGTCCAGGGGGTGATCGGCACGATGCATGTCTCCCTACAAGCACCTGCAGGTGACAGGCTGCTCTACACCAACTGAAAGGGTGTAGATTTGATGAACGTGCAACTGATACGTGACCACCAGATGCGCATCATACACGTCTGCGCCCGATACCCGGGCAGTGTGCGTGAAGTTATTGTGAAAAGACCCTAGTCGCCACATTGCAGCGCCTGTTAGGGGAGGATTGAACCCACACTGCTGGCCTTGTTCTGCGTTACAAGCCAGCTCTTTAGCCTACTGTGCTAAACCTGCCCCGGTTTATTACTGCGGGTGCTGGAATCTGAAACCAAAGAGAAAATGCTGGAAAATCTCAGCAGTTCTGGAAGCATCTGCGAGGACAAGCTGTCCTGCTGGTGGTGAATTTAGGAAACTCTTCGAAAAGTGCCTGGTTAATGGTCACTCAAAGCTGCTATTCAGTGAAATGGGGTTTTGGGAACCCATTGGAAACTGGGAGCAACTGTGGACGGTTTACTATAAGGACTGTAATTCTGTGGAGAGTGTGAAATATGATAAGCATCAAAGAGAAGTGTTCCCCTCTGTAATTTAAAGTGCACGTTGCCTTCAGGAAGAAAATAGTTATCAGTGCTTTTAATAATTTGTCAGAGTAAAAGTTTTCAAATGTGAAATCTTGTATCATTCTTCCAGCTATCGACTGGAAATTTGAATCTCTTTAAAAGTCATAAGCCTCTACGGAGATCATAACAACTTGAAGAAGAGCAAGCTGTGTTTAATCACATGATCAGCAAACAATGCTATTGTGGCCACCTCCTATGTATAGAGCTCACCAGCAGCATTAAAATGCAGAGAACAGTGTTAGAAGCACACCAGCTGGTGCCACAATAACTCAGGTGAGGTGGGTACACAAATTTTGGGTGTTGTGCACCATGACATGAATGGGCATCTGCCCATCCCAAATCACCGTCCCTGCACCCAAAAATCAGGGCAGATTAATTTTTGGCCATCAATCTTTATTTATCTAACAGTTTCATTTTAGATACAGAATTCCTTTTTAACATAACCTATGGTTTACATGATTGAATATTTCTGTCTTTTTTTTTTATAAATTTAGATTAGCCAATTATTTTTTCCAATTAAGGGGCAATTTAGCATGGCCAATCCACCTACTCTGCACATTTTTGGGTTGTGGGGGCGAAACCCACGCAGACACGGGGAGAACGTGCAAACTCCACACGGACAGTGACCCAGAGCCGGGATCGAACCTGGGACCTCAGCGCCGTGAGGCGGTTATGCTAACCACTAGGCCACCGTGCTGCCCTGAATATTTCTGTCTTTGTATCCAGTGCAATCTTTTGAGAACATTGAAAAATATTGTGGTGATCCACTGTGTGCACCTGTATTAGGGGATGTAAGGTAGGACCTGCACTACAGGATCGCCGGTAGCCCATGCCGGCTAGCTCCGCCCACAAGGAGCCGTATAAATATGCGTGTCCTCCTTATGATCAGCCATTTCGCCAGCTGCAGTAGGAGGCCACGCATCTGACTGTAATAAAGCCACAGTTGTACCAATCTGAGTTTTTCATGCAATTGATCGTGCATCAATTTATTCCAGTCAGATTTACTAAGAGATGGATATCAGAATCAAACCAGATCGCCTGCAGCTGGATCCGCACTTGCCCAACCCCAGAAAGGACTTTAATCACTGGCTAGCTTGTTTTGAGGCCTACATCAACGCTGCGAACCCCACGCTGACGGAGGCTCAGAAGATTCAAGTTTTATACTCCAGGTTGAGCTCCAACATTTTCCTGTTGAACCAAGACGCCCCGAGTTACACGGAAGCGATGGCACTCCTAAAAGAAAACTACGCACAGAAAGCAAACACGCCCTTCGCCAGGCACATACTCGCCACTCGCGTACAACTCCCTGGTGAGTCTATCAAAGACTCCTGGCGGGCTCTAATCCCACTTGTACGGGACTGTGACTGTCAGGCCGTTACGGCCACTGAACATTCCAATCTCCTCATGCGCGACGCATTCGTAATGGGGGTTGCGTCGGACCCCATCCGAGAACGACTGCTGGAAGGGGCCACACTCGACCTAACGGAGACAAAAACCTTAGCGCTCTCCATGACGGTCGCATCTCGTAACATCCAGGCCTACCCCGCTCGACGCGCGGCCCACCAGTCCTACCCCTCCTGGACCCCGTAAATGACCCCCCCCCCCGGCTGGGGCCATGCCGACTCAATGTCCTTGCGCCGCCCGCCAATCCGTGCACCCCGGGGGTCCCCGCTGCTACTTCTGCGGTCAGCAGAAGCACCCCCGCCAATGCTGCCCAGCCCGCGCCGCCACTTGCAAGTCCTGCAGTAAAAAGGGCCACTTTTCAGCTGTGTGCCCACGCAGTCGCCGCTATCGCGCCCGCAATCGCCCCTTCCCCCCAGCCGAACGCACAATGGATGCAGCCATCTTCTCCCCCCAGGTCCACGTGCGACCAGTGGACGCCGCCATCTTCTCCTCCCAGGGTCATGTGCGGCCAGTGGGCGCCGCCATCTTCTCCTCCCAGGGCCAGGTGCGGCCAGTGGGCGCCGCCATCTTCTCCTCCCAGGGCCAGGTGCGGCCAGTGGGCACCGCCACCTCCCCCCTCAGTCCACGTGCGGCCCATGGGCGCCGCCATCTTGCCCCGCCCCCGCAACGTGCACTCCATGGGCGCCGCTATTTTGTTCCCTACAGGACCCCCGGACGCCACCATCTTGTCTCCCCCACGGGGCTGGAACGCCAGATCTGGGTCGCCGACACTCTACATCTGAAACCTCGGACGAGCACCTGCAGCTCGCCTCAATGACACTGGACCAGTCGCGGCCTCACAACCTGGCCGCAGCTTCGACGAAGGTGAAAATCAACGGCCACGTGACCTCTTGCCTGCTGGACTCCGGGAGCACCGAAAGCTTCATACACCCAGACACGGTAAGGCGCTGCTCCCTCGCGGTCCACCCCACCAACCAACAGATCTCCCTGGCCTCCGGATCCCACTCTGTCCCGATCCGAGGGTTCTGCGTGGTCAATCTCACTGTCCAGGGTGTAGAATTCAGCCTCTACGTCCTTCCTAACCTCTCCGCTGCACTGTTACTGGGCCTGGATTTTCAGTGCAATCTCCAGAGCCTCACCCTTAAATTCGGCGGACCCCTACCTCCACTCACCGTTTGCGGCCTCGCGACCCTCAAGGTTGACCCCCCCTCCCTCTTTGCCAATTTAACTGCGGATTGCAAGCCCGTCGCCACCAGGAGCAGACGGTACAGCACCCAGGACAAGGCCTTCATCAGGTCCGAAGTCCAGCGACTGCTTCGGGAGGGTATCATTGAGGCCAGCAATAGCCCCTGGAGAGCCCAAGTGGTAGTAGTAAAAACGGGGGAGAAACACAGAATGGTCGTGGACTACAGCCAGACCATCAATCGGTACACGCAGCTCGACGCGTACCCTCTCTCACGCATATCTGAGATTGCACAGTACCGGGTCTTCACAACAATTGAGCTGAAATCCGCCTACCATCAGCTCCCCATTCGTAAATCGGACCGTCCATACACTGCCTTCGAGGCGGACGGTCGGCTCTATCACTTCCTCAGGTTTCCCTTCGGCGTCACTAACGGGGTCTCGGTCTTCCAAAGGGAGATGGACCGAATGGATGACTGGTACGGTTTGCGGGCCACGTTTCCGTACCTAGACAATGTCACCATCTGCGGCCATGACCAGCAGGACCATGACCGCAACCTCGCTAAATTCCTCCGCACCGCCACTCTCCTCAACCTTAATTACAACAAGGAGAAGTGTGTGTTCTGCACGACCCGCCGAGCCATCCTCGGCTATGTAGTCCAAAACGGACTTCTGGGGCCCGATCCCGACCGCATGTGCCCCTCATGGAGCTCCCCCTCCCCCACTGCCCCAAGGCCCTCAAACGCTGCCTGGGGTTCTTCTCCTACCACGCCCAGTGGGTCCCAAACTATGCGGACAAGGCCCGCCCACTCATACAGTCCACTCAATTCCCCCTTGCGGCCGAGGCACAACACGCCTTCGCCCGTATCAGAGCAGACATAGCCAAGGCCGGGATGCATGCAGTAGACGAGGCACTCCCCTTTCAAGTTGAAAGCGACGCTTCAGACGTCGCCCTCGCCGCCACTCTAAACCAGGCAGGCAGACCTGTGGCATTCTTTTCCTGCACCCTTCATGCCTCTGAAATCCGGCACTCATCCGTCGAAAAAGAGACCCTGGCTATCGTTGAAGCTGTGCGGCATTGGAGGCATTACCTGGCCAGCAGGAGATTCACTCTCCTCGCTGACCAACGGACGGTAGCCTTCATGTTCAACAACATGCAGCGGGGCACGATCAAAAATGATAAAATCTTGCTATGGAGAATCCACCTATAATTAGGAGATTTTGTATCGCCCCGGCAAACTCAACGAGCCCCCCCGACGCCCTTTCCCGAGGTACATGTGCCAGCGCACAAGTCGACCGACTCCGGGCCCTGCATGACAGCCTTTGTCACACGACTGTACCACCTCGTCAAAGCCCGCAATCTGCCCTACTCCGTTGAGGAAGTACGGACAGTCACCAGAGAATGCCAGGTCTGTGCGGATTGCAAGCTGCACTTCTACCGGCCAGACCATGCGCGCCTGGTGAAAGCCTCCCGCCCCTTTGAAAGCCTCAGCGTGGATTTCAAAGGGCCCTTCCCCTCCACCGACCGCAACACATATATTCTCAGTGTGGTCGATGAATTCTCCAGATTCCCCTTCGCCATCCCATGCCCGGATATGACGTCTGCCACCATAATCAAGGCCCTCAACACAATCTTCGCTCTGTTCGGATTCCTCGCCTACATCCACAGTGACAGGGTATCCTCATTCATGAGTGATGAGCTGCATCAGTTCCTGCTCAGCAGGGGTATTGCCTCCAGCAGAACGACCAGCTACAACCCCCGGCGAAACGGGCAGGTAGAGAGGGAGAACGGGACGGTTTGGAGGGCCGTCCAGAAACCTCCCAGCCTCTCGCTGGCAGGATGTCCTCCCTGATGCACTACACTCCATACGGTCACTACTGTGCACCGCCACAAATAACACACCCGTGAGCGTGTTTTTACCTTCCCCAGGAAGTCCACATCTGGGGTGTCGCTCCCGACTTGGCTCACAGCTCCAGGACTGGTCCTTCTACGGTGGCACATCCGACTCCACAAGGCGGACCCCTTGGTGGACAAAGTACACTTGCTCCACACCAACTCCCAGTATGCCTACGTGGAGTTCCCCGACGGCCGCCAAGATACTATCTCCCTCAGGGACCTGGCTCCCTCAGGTTCCACTCCAACACACTGCCCCACCCACACGCCACCCTCCCCTCTCCCGGCGCTCCCAAAATTAGCCCCATCAGGTCCATCCCTCCTTCCCCTGCCCACGCAAGAGGACGAGTAAGATTTTGGCACGCTCCAGGAGTCATCCAACTACTGGCCAGCACCAACACCGCCAGCACCGACGTCGGTGACACCAGCACTGCCAGCACCGACACCGTTACGTCGCTCCCAGCGAACCGCCAAAGCACCGGATCGACTTAACCTCTGACGGGCACTGGACTATCAAAATGGACATTTTTCTTTTCCCCTCCCCACTGTAAATTATTTGCAAATCTGTATATAGTTCCACGCCACCCCCGCCGGACTCATTTTTAACAGGGGTGAATGTGGTGATCCACTGTGTGCACCTGTATTAGGGGATGTAAGGTAGGACCTGCACTACAGGTTCGTCGGTAGCCCATGCCGGCTAGCTCCGCCCACAATGAGCCGTATAAATATGCGTGTCCTCCTTATGATCAGCCATTTCGCCAGCTGCAGCAGGAGGCCACACATCTGACTGTAATAAAGCCACAGTTGTACCAATCTGAGTCTTTCGTGCAATTGATCGTGCATCAAATATAGAGACTATCCTTACCATCCGCCCTTGAAGAGGAGGTACTATATCCTAATGCTGTTCTTTACCTAGTTACAGAACCTTGGATTATCAGTAAGTGTTAATATATTACCAGCAGATCTCCCTTGGTTTTGCTGATGATAGCGAGCCATGTGATTAAAGAAAGCCTAAACTGGCTGCGTACAGAACTTTTATCCAGGCATTTTCATGAAAACAAACGCAGCAGAAGCAAAATTATGCAACATTATGAATAACCAACACCCACTCACCCTCCTACTCCCCACTCTCGCCTCCCTCCTCCCATCCTGTCTTCCTCATTTTAACCCCCTTATTCCCCCCTTCTCCCCCTCCCCTTTTGCTGACTCCTCAATCCTCCTCAAAGAAGTCAATGAACGGCTTCTACCTCCGAGGGAACTCATCACACCGAGACCCTCAGGACTAACTTGACCTTGTCCAGCCTCAGGAATTCTGCCAGGTCATTCACCCAAACCCCTGCTTTCGGTGTCTCTGAGTCCCTCATCCAAGTAAGATCCGTCTCCGAGCTCTCAGAGAGGTAAAGGCCAAAATGTCGGCCTCTCTCACTCCCCATACTCCCGGGTCTTCTGACACGCCGAAATTTGCTGCCTCTGGACTTGGGGCCACCTTTATTCTTAACACCTCGGACATTACGTTCACAAACCCCTGCCAGGACCTCTTTAGCTTCGGACATGCCCAGAACATGTGGACATGATTTGCGGGCCTCCCCGCGCACCGCCTACACCTATCCTCTACCCCCTCAAAAAATCTACTCATCCGCGCTAGCATTTTATGTGCTCTATGAATGACCGTAAACTGGATGAGACATAGCCTCGCACACAATGAGGATGCCTTCACCCTCCGAGAGGCATAGCCCACGTCCACGCCTCCACCTCTCCTCCCAGCTCCTCCTACGACTTACGCTTTATATCTCCCACTCGGGCCACCTCCTAATCCATCAACTCCTTGTAAACCTCAGACACCTTGCGTTCCCCTAACTCCTCCTTCGGCAGCAGCTTGTCTTGCAACCCCAAGGGTGGTAACCCAGGAAAAGACCTGGATACCCAGATTCCTGAAACCCGCCCCACCACCTTAAACGGCAGCACGCCCAACCTCCTCTCCTGTCCCCTCACCTGGTTCGGAAAAACCTTCCTCTTCCCCATGTTTAACTTCTATCCAGAGAACCGGCCAAATTCCTCCAAATTGCCCATGATCCCCCAATACCTTCCAATGGGTCGGATATGTAAAGCAATAAATTGTCCGCATATAGCGAGACCCTGTGCTCCACCCCTCTCCCCGCACTATCCCCTGCCAACCCCTTGACGCTCTGAGCACTATTGCCAATGGTTCTATCGCCAAGGCAAAGAGCAACAGGGATGGGCATCCATGCTTCGTCCCACAATGCAGCCTGAAATACCCCAAACTCACCAGCTTCAGCCTCACACTCGCTGCCGGCGCCCAATACAACAACCGGATCCAATCCACAAACCCCTGCCTGAACCCGAACCGCCCCAGTACCTCCCACAAATATTCCCATCCTACCCGATCAAAAGCCTTCTCCGCGTCCATAGCGACTGCTGCCTCCACATTCCATTCCTCCGAGGGCATCATTGCAACGTTCAACGCTAGCCGACAGATGTCTCCCCTTGACAAACCCCGTCTGGTCTTCCCCTATCACCCACACACACAGTCCTCAATCCGCGAGGCCAAGATCTTTGCTAATAACTTGACTTCTACATTCAGCAGTGATATCGGGCGGTAGGACCCACACTACTCCGGATCCTTGTCCTTCGAAATTAAGGATATCGAGGCCTTCGGAATGTGGGGGGGGGGGGGGGGGGGAGGGGGGGGATGTGGGGGGGGGGGGGGCTCCCTCTTCTCCCTCACCTCATTGAATACCCTTACCAGCAGGGGCCATTGGTCTCCCCAAAACCTTACATAGAATTCTACCGGGAAGCCACCTGGGCTCGGGGCCTTCCCTGCCTGCACCGCCCCCATACCCTCCATCACCTCCACCAGTCCAATGGGTGCTTTCAGCCCCTTCTACCAGGCCCTCCTCTATCTTGGGGAACTCCGACCCATCCAAAAATGCCTCATTCCCTCCCCCCCCGGCTCTGATTCATGTAACCTCTTATAAAAGTCCTCGAAAACCCCATTCACCCCCAACGGGTCCAAGACCACTTTTCCCCTCCTTTCCTTCACCTTTCCGATCTCCCTCACCGCCTTCTGCTTGCTCAGTTGATGAACAACATCCTGCTCGCATTCTCCCCATATTCATAGACTGCCCCCCTGGCCTTCCACAACTGCCCCACTGCCTTACTTGTAGACACCAGCCTGAGCTCCATCTGGAGTTTCTGCCGCTCTTTCAACAACTCAGCTACAAGGCCCTCTGAATACCTCCTATCAACCTGCAGGATCTTATCCATCAGCCTAGCCATCTCTGTTAGCTCCGTCTTGTCCCTATATGCCCGTATTGATATAAACTCCACCGTGCCCATTGCCTTAAGTGCCTCCCATAGCGTGGCGGCCAAAACCACACCCGTATTATTCAACTTCATATCCCTGAATAGCGGCCCTCACCCGCTCACACACCTCCTCATCTGCCAACAACCCCACATCTGATCTCCACTGTGGGCGCTGGGCACCCCCCGCCCAATCCACTTGCAAGTCCACCCAATCGCCGAATACTCGGAGCCGACCACCCCCGCCAGCAGAGTCTTATCCATCATGAAGTAGTCGATCCGGGCGTACACCCTGTGTACATGGGTGAAGTACAAAAATTCCTTTGACTTCGGCCTCCCAAACCTCTACGGGTCCTCTCCTCCCATGCAAACCATAGACCCTTTTAGCTCTCTCACCACCGTTGATACCCTCCCTGACCGCAGACTCGACCGGTTCAATTTTGGCTCGATAACACAGTATCTTAGAGGTAACATTCACTAACAAGGCCACTCCTACCACTGGGTCTAGATTATGCCTTTCATATGCTCCTTCCCTGGGGCAAAGAAAGTGGGTGCTTCTTTCCTGAATAGAAATTAAAATCAACTCAAGGATCTTCAAGTTTATTTATTTGCTACCTTGAATTAGCAACATTCTTAAGGATTGCAGTGAACCACATTTTGAAACCTTCCCTGTTGCTTTCAATCCAGTACTCCATGTTGCTAAGACAGTTACAAGCAGAATTACTTGGGCACTTAATTTGCCCAATTTCTTCCTAATCCTCCTCTCCTGAAGACATCAAATCCCTTGCAGGGGTATAGCTTCCAGTTTGAGCATTGGCAGTGACTATTAGTTGTTATTTATGGTTTATCTAAGTGGGTATGATGGCTTTGTAATTAATTTATTTTCCTTTTCAGCAATTCTGCATGGTTTCACCACAATATTTACTGCAGCCTTCCCATTGGCTCCATTGCTTGCATTGTTGAATAATTTAGTTGCAATATGATTGGATGCCAGAAAAATGGTTTGGCTTCTTAGTAATAATAATAATATTAGGCAGCATGGTAGCACAGTGGTTAGCACTGTTGCTTCACAGTGCCACGGTCCCAGGTTTAATTCCCGGCTTGGATCACTGTCTGTGCGGAATCTGCATGTTCTCCCTGTGTCTGCGTGGGTTTCCTCTGAGTGCTCCAGTTTATAGAACATAGAACATACAGAGCAGAAGGAGACAATTCAGCCCATCGAGTCTGCACCGACCCACTTTAAGCTCTCATTTCCACCCTACCCCAGTAACCCTTCCTAACCTTTTTTGGACACTAAGGGCAATTTAGCATATTCAATCCACCTAACGTGCACGTCTTTGGACTGTGGGAGGAAATCGGAGCACCCGGAGGAAACCCACGCAGACATGGGGAAAATGTGCAGACTCCGCACAGTGACCCAAGCCGGGAATAGAACCTGGGACCCTAGCGCTGTGAAGACGCGGTGCTAACCACTGTGCTACCATGCTTCCCATCCTCCCACAAGTCCCGAAAGACGCGTTGTTAGGTAATTTGGACATTCTGAATTCTCCCTTCTGTACCCAAACAGGCGTCGGACAGTGGCGACTAGGTGCTTTTCACAGTAATTTAATTGCAGTGTTAATGTAAGCCTACTTGTGACAGTAAATATTCTTCTTCTTCTTATTATTATTAACCGTATTAAAATCCACCCCCCATAATCAGCCAGTGCGAGTCCAGGTCCTGGATCTTCCCCAGCACCCGTCTCATGAATTCAACATCATCCCAATTTGGGGCATAAACATTCACCAAGACCACTGCCATCCCCTCCAATTTCCCGCTCACCATCACGAACCTTCCCCCCAAATCTGCTACTATATTCCTCACCTCAAATGTTAGCCACTTATTTATCAGCACCGCCACCCCCCACGTCTTCATATCTAATCTTGAGTGGAAGACTTGGCTTACCCACCCTTTCCTTAGCCTAGTCTGATCTCTGATCTTTAAGTGTGTTTCCTGTAAAAATGCCACATCCGCCTTTAAGCTCCTCAAGTGCGTGAACACTCGTGATCGTTTGACTGGCCCATTCAGTCCTCTCACATTCCATATGATCAGCCTGGTCAGGGGCACCTGGCCCCCCTCCCTGTGCCGATCAGCCGTAACCCCTCTTGAGCCATCCCCCGGCCCGCGTCACGCGACCCCTTCAGACTTGCCCTCGAATGCCCACCATCACTGACCCCCTCGCACTTCAAAAGCCTCAGCCCTGTCAGCAGCCCCCACCAAGCAAAACAACAATCCCAACCCCCTCTAAAACTCTAGTCACCTGCTCACCCCCCACTGTGCTCCTTTGAACTAGTTCATCCAGCTATCCTGGCAGCCCCTGCCATGGTGCCAAACATCCTACCCCTCCCCCCACTGATTCCCCCCCCCCCCCACCTCTCACTCGCACACTTCCATGGTGCAAACACCAATAATAAGATGAAAAAAGGTGCACTCACCCAGCATGATCCTCCATCATCCCACCAAAGGACCCCACAAGAATGAAAAACAACCCCTGGGTGAAAAGAGGTTCTACTCTGACCATCCCCCCAAAGAAACAGAGCAATGACAACACAAAACAAAAAAAAACCCAAAAGGGAGGCAGAAAGAACCAACATCCCCTCATGCCACCTCCAAAGTTCAATGTCCTCCTTCTTCTGCCAGTCCATGGTCTCTCACAAACTCCATTGCTTCCTCCGGTGCTCCAAAGGGCCGGGTATAGCATCCCAAACTTCACCCCCTTCTTAAAGATGGCAGACTTTACTCGGTTGAAATCCACTCTCCTCTTGGCCAGGTCCGCACCCAGATCCTGATATACCCGGATCTCGTTACCCTCCCAGGTAAACCTCCTCGTCTGCCTGGCCCACCTCAAGATCCTTTCCTTATCAAGGAATCGGTGTAAACTCACCACCATCGCCCTCGGTGGCTCGTTCGCCTGCGGCTTCCTCATCAGTGCCCCGTGCACCCGATCAACCTCCAGGGGCCTGTCAAAGGCACTCTCCCCCAAAAGCTTCTCCAGCATTTTGGCTACATAAGAGCCTGCGTCCGCTCCCTTGATGCCCTCTGGCATCCCCATAATTCTCAAATTCTCCAAATCCTTCATCTTCTCCTTAAGCTTCTAAGTCTCTCACATCATACCGATCTCAGCCGCCAACGAGGTAAGCTGCTCCTCGTGCTCCCCCACTGCCTCCTCCATCTTCTGGATCGGCTGGCTCTGGATCTCCAGCCTCAGCTCGATCCCCACTCTCAGCGGGCCTACCACTTCGCCATGCCCTCCAGAGCCTCCCTCCTCTGCTGACTGAACTTTTTGCTCAGAAAGTCCACCAATTGCTCTGTAGACCATTGGGCTGGTAGGGCTGACCCTTTGCTCTCCGTAATCTTTCCCTAGGTCGCATAAAGAGTTTCTTGCTCTTGCAGCTCCTTTCTTTTCAACTCACTTCTGGTCCGTGGATCCATTCACTGGTGGAGTAAAGTCTTCCCCCACCACCCCTGCACCCTTTTCTTTCAAAACATCCACCTGGCAATGGGGGAAAAGGACTGAAAAGATCGTCTTGAGCGGGAGCTGCCAAATGTGCACCCACGCACTCCATGGCCTCCACCTGAAGTCTGTAAACGAGATGGCATCTTGTATAAAAGGATTAGTGTCATTATCCCTAAAGAGATGAGAAAAGAGTTGCTGAACCATATCCACACAAGGGTTAGAGTCTTGTTGTAGATAAAAAACACTCAGTCTGGAGGAAGCTGAAAGTAGGAAATTGTATTACTAGCAACAAGGGACGAGCTACAGCAAACCAAAGTCTCTCAAAAACCACGAATAATTGCACGTTATTGATACAATCATCTCAGAAAGTGCAGACACAATTGTTTACACCCCATGCCTGGTCAAAATTAACATATGTCATCTTTAATCATCACAATATGAATACTCAGATCTAGCAAAACGCATTAAAAAAACCCGATGTTGATGTATAGGTCAAGGGATGTAGTGGAAAACTACAATGAAAGAAACAGCTTTATTTTATTTATAACTCATGGTAATCCTATTAACCCTTTATTTCTCACATTTGGTCTCGTCTGAGGAAGGCAAGGGAAGTGCTCTACTGCCCAAATGTGATAAAAGTTGCCAAAGGGGTCATTAAAAATCAACCAGATCCAACACAGAGCTGTACAAGGCAATCTTAGAGTGGAGAAATAGACTACTGAAAGCATGGCAAGTAGTCCAGAACACTGACTAATATCACACTGAATCTAGACTACTCTTCGAATAGCTAAAAATCTACTGAAGCTAGAAGTGATCACAGGAGTGGGGGACAAGAAGCTAGAAGTGATCACAGGAGTGGGGAACAAGATCTAAGTGAAGTAACAGAAAACCAGATTTCACTTTAATCAGGCTGCCAAATCATTTCCAGAGCTGAGTTGGAGAGCAGGTCAGAGTGCAAATATCCAACGCATTCAACAAAAGTCAGCCCACGTGGGGCCTGTGTAGAGAAATTGTCACCTCAATTGTACGTGGTGAAAGTCAACGGCCAGATCGATCATCACAACAACCAGAGAAGTTGCTCCTTCACAGCACATCGCCGATGAGGCAGATCTAATTTCACCACCTGAGCAATGAACTGAATAATCATTAGCCCCAGAGGTCATCTGTTCCCCAACATAGACAATGGATCAGTACCAACAATTACCGCAGCAACAACATCAACATAGCAACAACAATCTCTGAAGAAGCAATCTGATCCCAGGAACCAACAGACAGAAGATGAATGGCCAAGAACAATTCACACACATACCATAAAAATACCTTAACGCTTTAAAGACTATGGGCTGGATTCTCCATCCCACCGCATCCGTTTTCTGGTGTAGCAGCCTCCACCCCCCCCCCCACCACCCCTCCGCCACCAATGGGATTCTCCATCCCAGCAGCGGGAAAATGGGGTTTCCCATTGTGGGCATGCCCACGCTGTCGGGAAATCTGCGGGTGTGAGTGTGCTGCCGGCGAAAACGAGGATCCTGCCAACAGAGAATCCGGCCCTATGAGTAATGGGTGTGGGGACAGAAGAAATTGGAACAGATCAGAAAGAACAAACTGTTCTTTGTTCATGCATGATCATTTTCTTAATGAACTATGTGTGTGAAGTAACTTGCAAATGATAGCGCAGGCAATTTACTTTCTTTCATGGAAAGCGGGATGTTTGGATAAGTACCTTTGTACAATGGCTCACTATGCTCATGTCATCAAATGTAAATAATGGTTTAAGGCAGTAGCCATTTTACAATTCATCACTTGAAACGATCTCTAATCTTTTGGATTTACTAATCCAGTAACATAACAAACTACTATAGCCCTGGAGCCCTATTATATTCAAATACTCCTTTGAATCTTGGAAAGGCCACAACCCTTGTGCACTTACCAACCTGGCTGGGGGAAATCAGGTAAGCCCAGGATCTATATTCCTGAATGGCTCACTTCAATGGCTTATAACTAATCGGTTGACTGAGTGGAGGTTAGAGCTGTCGACCCTCTAAATGAACACTCCTACAGATCCCAGTACACATGATCCAATTAACCTGACTACTGTTCCACAGTTTATTCAGAGATGAAAGAGACACCATTAATCAAAACTGTTCTGTTTTGAAGAGTGCCTGCGCCTTGACTCAAGCTTGAAAGGCTTCAGAGACACTGGCAACAAAGTGCTTTTGTTGTACCCTGAATGAAAGTTGATTACAGTTACAGTGAACACAGGTGCAATCCATCCTCTGGTGGGAGTTGCACTGAAAGCTGAATTCAAAGCATTTTCAAGAGAAAGTTGAAGGATCGTTGTGCAGGAAATGATTAAATGACAATGTTTTGAAGAGAAGATGAGGTAATGTGGGTTATAGCCATTGGGTGAAGCTAAGGTTTGAAAGGAGTAAGCTGAAGCATCTTGAGATGGGGACTTCAGTGTCTTCGACTCCTCGGAAGATCTTACATGCCACTTCTCTCAATTTGTTGTGGACAGTTTGGCTGATTTTTCATTCCAGTGTCAGGACTCTTATCTTCATGTTGGTCTTAGCGTAGGTTACCCTCGGTTAAGATCAAGAGAGATAGCTGGAGACAAGTTGATAGTAACTTTAACATTTATTAAACATTCTTGTAACTCGGTATAGGCTAATGTTTTATATGAGGCTTCACGTAGAACTACCTCTCAGATTACTGTGATCTTGCATCACTGATATGTAGGCTGTGTATTTACATTAATCCTGACACTACTGCGCTGTAGGGAATCTATTATTCTATGATACAGGGACTTTAATGTCAAGACCATTTCTAGATCCTGACGCCACTTGCCAACACTGCCAAATGTTTGACGGTATTTTGAAGAAAGTGGTCAATTAATGGCCAGTTGGTATTGATGCATTTAACATGTGGCATATAGACATGGAAACCCTAATTTAAAAGACTTCTGGCAGCCATGATTGTGGTTGATAGCATCCTAGGGATAGCAAAGACTGGAATGCAGTGGAGCAGCAACATGGCATACACCCATGGAAGAGCGATGTGTTATAGCAGCATTATTTATGATAGAGTGGGACGTCTTGTATATTTTTTTTTTTTTAAATAATTTTTATTGAAAATTTTTTTTACATGAAAGTATTTACCCCAACTGACTATAGAATATTACAAAATATTCCCTCTTAACACATTCCCCCCCCCCGCCCGAACTCGCGCGCGCGTTGTCCCTCCCCCCCCTCCCCCCTCCCCAAAAACAAACAAAGCAACAATCAACATCAAACATGAACTGCGAACAAATTTGCCCGCATTACAACCGTAAATAACCCACCACACCCGTTGTTGCCACCCCCCCCCTCCGCCCCCCCCCCCCCGGGTTGCTGCTGCTGCGACCTCTGTACCCTATCTTTGAGCCAAAAAGTCGAGGAAAGGCTGCCACCGCCTGAAGAACCCTTGTACCGACCCTCTCAGGGCGAATTTGACCCTTTCCAACTGAATAAAGCTTGCCATGTCATTAATCCAAGTTTCCACGCTTGGAGGCCCCGCGTCCTTCCACTGTATCAGTATCCTTCTTCGCGCAACTAGGGACGCAAAGGCCAGTACTCCGGCCTCTCTCGCCTCCTGTACCCCCGGCTCCACCCCAACCCCAAAGATCGCTAGTCCCCATCCTGGTTTGACCCTGGATCCCACCACCCTCGACACCGTCCTTGCCACCCCCTTCCAGAACTCCTCCAGTGCCGGACATGCCCAAAACATATGGACATGGTTCGCTGGACTTGCCGAACACCTGACACATCTGTCCTCACCCCCAAAGAACCGACTCATCCTTGTCCCCGTCATATGGGCTCTATGTAGCACCTTAAATTGAATGAGGCTAAGCCGCGCACACGAGGAGGAAGAATTAACCCTCTCCAGGGCATCAGCCCATGTCCCATCCTCTATCTGCTCTCCCAGCTCCCCCTCCCACTTGGCTTTCAGCTCCTCTACTGATGCCTCCTCCGCCTCCTGCATTACTTTGTATATGTCCGATATCCTCCCCCCTCTGACCCAGACCCCCGAGAGCACCCTATCGCTCGCCCCCCTACTGGGGAGCAAGGGAAACCCTTCCACCTGGCGTCTAGCAAATGCCTTCACCTGCAAATGTCTAAACATGTTTCCCGGGGGGAGCCCGAATTTCTCCTCCAGCTCTCTCAGGCTCGCAAACCTCCCATCTACAAACAGATCCTTCAGCTGCCTGATGCCCACCCTGTGCCAGCTCTGGAATCCCCCGTCCATGTTCCCCGGGATGAATCTATGGTTCCCTCTTAACGGTGCCTCCATCAGACCTCCCACTTCCCCCCTGTGTCGCCTCCACTGCCCCCAGATCCTGAGGGTGGCCGCCACCACCGGACTCGTGGTGTACCTCGTGGGAGGGAGCGGCCATGGCGCCGTTACTAGGGCCCCCAGGCTTATGTTGCCACAGGACGCCCTCTCCATTCGTTTCCAAGCTGCCCCCTCCCCTTCCATCATCCACTTGCGCACCATCGATACATTAGCCGCCCAGTAATACCCCGAAAGGTTGGGTAATGCCAGCCCTCCACTCTCCCTACTCCGCTCCAAGAAGACCCTCCTCACCCTTGGGGTGCCGTGCGCCCACACGTAGCTCATGATGCTGCTCGTCACCTTTTTGAAGAAGGCCCTAGGGAGGAAGATGGGCAAGCACTGAAATAAAAACAAAAACCTCGGGAGGACCGTCATTTTAACGGACTGCACTCTGCCCGCCAGCGACAGCGGCACCATGTCCCACCTTTTAAATTCCTCCTCCATCTGTTCCACCAGCCTGGAGAAGTTTAACTTGTGGAGAGTCCCCCAGTTCCTTGCCACCTGCACCCCTAAATATCTAAAACTCTTTCCTGCTCTCTTCAACGGGAGTCTCCCGATTCCCTCTTCCTGGTCCCCAGGGTGTATCACAAATACCTCACTCTTACCCAAGTTTAGCTTGTACCCCGAAAAGTCCCCGAATTCTGCTAGCAGTTCCATCACCTCCGGCATTCCCCCTTCTGGGTCTGCCACGTATAGCAGCAGGTCGTCCGCGTATAGCGATACCCGGTGCTCCTCCCCGCCCCTTGTCAGCCCTCTCCACCCCCCTGAGCCCCTCAGTGCCATCGCCAACGGTTCAATTGCCAGTGCGAAGAGCAGGGGGGACAAGGGGCACCCCTGTCTGGTCCCCCGGTGGAGCCCAAAATACTCCGATCTCCTACCATTCGTCACTACACTTGCCGTCGGGGCCGAATAGAGCAGCTTCACCCATTTAATAAATCCCTCCCCAAATCCAAACCGTTCCAGCGTCTCCCACAGGTACTTCCACTCCACCCTATCAAATGCTTTCTCCGCGTCCAATGCCACCACTATCTCCGCCTCCCCCTCCACTGCCGGCATCATGATGACGTTTAGCAGTCTCCGCACGTTCGTATTAAGCTGCCGCCCTTTCACAAAACCCGTCTGGTCCTCGTGTATCACCCCTGGCACACAATCCTCTATCCTGGTAGCCAGGATCTTTGCCAGCAGCTTGGCATCCACATTCAGGAGCGAGATAGGCCTATATGACCCACACTGCACGGGGTCCTTGTCCCGCTTCAAGATCAGAGAGATCAGTGCCTGCGACATTGTCGGGGGCAGAGCCCCCCCCTCCCATGCCTCGTTGAAGGCTCGCACCAGCACAGGGCCCACCAAATCCGCATATTTTTTGTAAAATTCCACCGGGAACCCGTCTGGCCCCGGCGCCTTCCCCGACTGCATATGCCCAATCCCCTTGACTAGCTCCTCTAACCCTATCTGCGCCCCCAGCCCCTCTACCAGCTCCTCTTGGACCTTGGGGAACCTCAGTTTGTTCAAGAAGCCCTCCATCCCCCCTCCCCTCGTCGGCGGCTCTGACCGATACAGCTCCTTATAGAAGTCTCTGAAAACCCCATTTACTTCTGGCCCCTTCTGCACTACGTTCCCACCCCTCTCCCTCACTCCCCCAATTTCTCTAGCCGCATCCCGCTTGCGGAGCTGATGCGCCAACATCCTATTCGCCTTCTCCCCATACTCATAAATCGCGCCCTGCGCCCTTCTCCACTGTGTCTCCGCCTTTCTGGTGGTCAACAGGTCGAACTTAGCCTGAAAACTGCGCCGTTCCCCCAACAGCCCCTCCTCTGGTGCCTCCGCATATTTCCTATCCACGTCCAGAAGCTCCCCCACCAGCCTCTCCCTCTCCTGTCTCTCCCTCCTTTCCCTATGTGCCCGTATGGAGATCAGCTCCCCCCGGATCACCGCCTTCAGGGCCTCCCATACCATCCCCACCTGCACCTCCCCCGTGTCATTAATGTCCAGATATCTTTCAATGCTCTTCCGGACCCTCTTACACACCTCCTCATCCGCCAGCAACCCCACATCCAGGCGCCACAGCGGACGCTGGTCTCGCACCTCCCCCATTTCCAAATCTACCCAGTGTGGCGCGTGGTCTGAGACCGCTATGGCCGAGTACTCCACTTCCCGTACTTTCGGGATCAGTCCCCTGCTCAATACAAAAAAGTCAATTCTAGAATAGACTCTGTGGACATGGGAGAAAAAGGAATACTCCCTCGCCCTCGGCCTCCCAAACCTCCAGGGATCTACCCCTCCCATCTGCTCCATAAACCCCTTTAACACTTCTGCCGCTGCCGGCCTCCTACTCGTCCTTGAACTCGATCTGTCCAGCACGGGGTCCAGCACTGTGTTGAAGTCCCCCCCCCATGATCAGGCCCCCTGCCTCCAGGTCCGGAATGAGGCCCAGTAGGCGCCTCATGAAGCCAGCGTCGTCCCAATTCGGGGCATACACGTTAACCATCACCACTTTCTCCCCCTGCAGCCTACCCTTCACCATGACATATCTACCCTCTTTATCCGCCACCACCTCCGCCGCCACGAACGACACCCTCTTCCCTACCAGGATCGCCACCCCCCCGGTTCTTTACGTCCAGTCCTGAGTGGAACACCTGTCCCACCCACCCCCTTCTCAGGCGGACCTGGTCCGCCACCTTCAAATGGGTCTCTTGTAGCAATGCTACATCCGCCTTCAGCCCCTTCAAATGCGAGATTACTCTCGTTCTCTTGACCGGCCCATTCAGCCCCCTCACATTCCAAGTGATCAGCCGGGTCGAAGGGCAGCCCGCCCCTTTCCCCTGCCGACTAGCCATATCCTGTCACCTGCTCGCCCCGAGTCAGCCCTCCCTTTCTGACCCGCTCCCCATGGCGATGGCGCCCCCCCCACCCCTCCGGCCCTCAACTTCTCCTCCCTGGCCTTTTCAGCAGCAACCCGGTAGCCCCCCCCCTTCCCCCCTCCCCCTCCCCCCCCCCACCCCCCTCCCCCCCCAGGCTAGGACCCTTCCTAGCCGCGATGCACCCTCCATAGTACTTCCGTAAGTCAGCTGGTTTACGCTAACCCGGCTGCCCCTGCCACACTCCGACTCCTCCCGGCATGGGGGACGTCCCCCCCCTTACCACCCCTCCTTGACCCCGCTCCAGCGCGGGAAAGGGAGCCATTGCTGACCACGCCCCTTACTCCCACCCCCCTCCCTCCTCTGCCCCGTGCGCGGGAAACCAGAGGAAAGCCCGCGCTTTCGCCCTGCCCCTCCCTGCCCCTCCATCTTCAGTTCCACCCCCGTCCCCGATCTCACACCGATAAATACAAAACAACCAAAAACCCCACAAGAAACACATACCCCCGGCACTCCCCCCCCACCCCGCCCTCCCAACATAACATTATAAATAACAGAAAAAAGAGAGAAAAAACTGGTAGAGAGAAAAAAAAAAGGGTCCAAAAATACGGCCAAGTGAAAATCCAACCAAAAGAAGGCCACGTGTCCAACTTAAAGTACCAGAGCGGCAACGACCGCCAAGTATCCCCTGGTTCTAGTTCGAGTCCAGCTTTTCTTCCTGGACAAAGGCCCACGCCTCCTCCGGGGACTCGAAATAGTGGTGCTGGTCCTTATAGGTCACCCACAAGCGCGCTGGCTGCAGCATCCCGAATCTGATTCTCTTGGCATGCAGCACCGCCTTCGTCCGGTTGAACCGGGCCCGCCGCTTTGCCACCTCCGCACTCCAGTCCTGAAAGATCCTCACCGTCGAGTTCTCCCATTTGCTGCTCCTCTCTCTCTTGGCCCACCTCAGCACCCTCTCCCGGTCACTGAATCGCTGGAACCGAACCAGCACCGCCCTCGGGGGTTCGTTTGCTCTTGGCTTCCTGGCCATTACTCTGTAGGCCTCCTCCAGTTCCAGGGGCGAAGGGACGGCCCCTGCCCCCATCAGTGAGCCCAGCATTTCTGCCACATACCCCGGGAGGTCCGACCCCTCCAGCCCTTCTGCCAGGCCCAGGATCCTCAGGTTTTTCCGCCTCATGCGGATATCCATCTCCTCCAGCCGGTTTTGCCATCTCAGGTGGAGTGCCTCGTGCACCTCCACCTTTCCCACGAGGACCGTGGCCTCCTCCTCCCTCACAGCCATCTCCTGCTGCAGCTCCCGAATTGACGCCTCTTGGGTCGCCTGTGCCCCCATCAGCCTGGTGGTTGTCGCGTTCATCGACTCCAGCAGCTCCACTTTCAGCTCCGTGAAGAAGCGCAGGAGAACGGCCTGCTGCTCCTCCGCCCATTTCCTCCAGTCCTCGGGTGCGCCGCCGGCCGCCATTTTGGATTTCTTCCCCCGCTTTTTTCGGGGAGCTGCTGCCGCTTTTTTTCCTGCCCCACTTCGGGTAACGACCATAAATTCTTCAGGGTTCTCCTCTGGGAACCTTCCCCCACCGGGAATTGCCGTTCCAGCGCCGTTAGGGGCCCTCCAATCGGCCCGAAAACACCTTCCTCACAGGAGCAGCCAAACGTGCGACTTAGCTGGTCATAGCCGCAACCGGAAGTCGGACGTCTTGTATATTGACAGTTATGAAGGAGCTCCCTTTGAATTGGCATGGTGGCAGTTGGCAGGAAGTCAATGAGGTCGAGATGGGTGTCCACCTGAGAGAGGGAGCATGTAACTATTTCTATGTAAAGCACTTCACTTGTGAGAATGAGGTGAAGGTGGCAAAAGCTGATGTGGGCAGTCTCACTTGGAGAATGGAGGACAGAAATAGTTATGGTTAGTTGAGTGGAGATACAGAGCCTCAGGAGAGGTCACATATAAGGTGGACCTTTCTGGAATAACAAAGATAGACAAATGTCAGAGTTCCCTGATGCAGATTCTTGGGCAAAAATGAAGCAATCCAGTCATGAGGTGTGTTTTACAAGCGTATGAGTGCATGGACTCTTCCATTGAAAGAGTGGTCAATCTTGTGGACAGCCAGACAGGCTACTACACTGATCAGATGAAGGAATATCATACTGCCACGGACAGAATGCATGTCATATTCTAGTACTGACCACCCCTGTGATTAAAGAGAAAGCTTCCCATCTTTGAGCTTTATTCAGCCTCTGATCCCCCAGTATCGTTCCATTTAATTAACTATTCTGAAAGTATAGCTCACCCATTTGCCCCGCCCTCCCCAATATTTCTTATGTTGTTTGTAGCCTGTCTGATAAAGGAATTGGCAAGATGGCTGTCGGGTTTGTTCTTGGAGGCTCATTTGTTTTGTAACTTCTTCATAGAAAAGCAAAGATGTTTTTATTTAAAAAGTAGGTGGATGTGGACGCAGCCTATGAGGACTGCCATGGATATGGCACTGCACGTCCTTGAATATCAAAGAGATGGATCCTGAATAAGTATGTATGGAGAAAATGAAGCTTGTTTAGCTGGAATCATTTGAAGTGCTTTCAGCTGCATTGGGAGAGAGGGGGGGTCAGGCCATGGGTGACTCAGCATGAGCTGTACTTACACATCTTATTAAGGGCACAAAGACTGCAGGGAATTGTTCATTTGCACACTTTTCTGATGCAAAGTGATGCTCAGCTCGTCTGCTCCTTTACTGATCAGTATGACAAAGCCATTAGCAGGCAGTTCTGTATTTATACATCTTATTATCTCCTGGAAATGAAGCGGCTGTGTTTTTTGCTGTTTTTCACTCGCTGTACATTTATTACCTGGGTCCAAACGAGAAGGAAGTGGTGCAAAAGTTTACAATTACCACCGAGTGTTTTGCATTGACTTTGGGAGTTTCCTGGAGGGGGAAAGGGACATTAGATTTCCATGTGCAGAAACATGCACCATGTATGGGAATGAGGCAGGAGTTACACAAACTGCACCACTTTCTGGCATCTCCGCTTGTTGGAAGTCTGTAAAACTTCCCCAATCTTTTTTTTTTAAATTTAGAGTACCCAATTATTTTTTCCAATTAAGGAGCAATTTAGCGTGGCCAAACCACCTAACCTGCACACCTTTTGGGTTGTGGGGGTGAAACCCACGCAGACACGGGGAGAACGTGCAAACCCCACACAGACTGTGACCCAGGGCCAGGATTCGAACCCGGATCCTCAGCGCCGTAAGCAGCAATGCTAACCACTGTGCCACCGTGCTGCCCCTAAACTTCCCCAATCTTAATGCCAAACCGCCTTAGAAAGGATCTTGGAAAGGATCTCCTTGTAAAGACTGTAACCACCGAAGTTGGCCATTCCCTCAATACAAAATGGAGGAACGCAAAACTTGCAGGTTAAAATGGATAATGTTTGCAGCACAAGCGGGCTGCACCAAGCCAATGTGTATTCTGTCTGCTAAGAGAGCAGACAGCACCAAAACGAACATTCCGCATACTAATGAGGCAATCTCCGGGATAGTTAACATAGTAATGGAACGATCCCAGGGACAATGGACACAAATAGGGAAGTGATTGCAACAGTGTATGGGAAACCAGACACCCCGGCACCAGCGGGGTTCGAAAACAAAGCACCTGAAGGCCCGCCCAGCAGCCGAGGGACAGCCTCAGTATTGGGGGGGATTCAAACAAATCGATTGGGAAGAGACCCAATCGATTCCCAGCAGGTAGAGGATCCGCCCAAAAGGGCTCGAAGCCCTGGGACCTATAAAAGACAGGTCCCAAACTTAGTTTGTTCTTCTTGACCAGCCCTCCTCTCTGGACCAGCCCTCTCGACCAGCCTTTTACCGAAGAAGACCTTGAACGAGAGAGAGGAGAGGTTTGGAACAGCAGCCGCCAGCAAGTAAGTGTCTCACAACGATCGCTACCAGAGATAGACACTCCTGCCCCCTTTTTAACCCATATCAACCTGAAGTCTGCGGACCAGTGCAGAGCAAGAGGCCTTGTCCCCTGATCCGGCAGTTCCCTTTAAGATAAGTATTGGTTTATATAGTGGTAGGAATAGTTCAGTCATCTTAGCGTGTGCATGAGTGGATTATAATTGTATTATAATAAACTCATTTGTTTGAACTTACTAATTGGTGTATGGTTTTATTGCTTTGAACTTGACCTTGAAACTTGTGGCAGTATTTTAACGATACCTGGTGACTCCAGAGCTAAGTAACGAAACAGAGCCAAATTGAGTGTTAAGCACACTCACCCAGAACGAGCAACAAGACGGAGGCTGAGGGAGGCCTGATAGAGGTACACAAAATTACGAGAGGTATGGACAGGGTGAATAGTCAGAAGCTTTTTCCCAGTGTGGAATACTCAATTACAATGGGGCACAGATTCAAAGTGAGGGGGAGAAAGTTTTGGGGAGGTTTGCAGGGAGATTTTCACGCAGAGTGTGATGGATGCCTGGAACACGTTGCCAGTAGGGGTGGTGAAGGCAGGCATGATAGCAACATTTCAGATGTATCTTGATAGACATATGAACGGGCGGGAAATGGAGAGATACAGATTGTTTATGCAATAGGTAGTAGGTTTAAATAAGGAATCGGGATCGGCACAGGCTTGGTGGGCCGAAGGGCCCGTTCCTGTGCTGTAATGTTTTTTGTTCTTTGATCTGAGCGGGAGCTGGCTACAATCTTCTGGATGTTGCACAAAGCTTATTCCATTTTCCCCCAGAGCAGTAGGATGAGCATCACTTAGGAGCCTTCAAACTGTGATTTTTTTGATAGTAAACCAAAGGTTTTGAAGTTGGAGATTGGGACTGCTGATATTAAGGATGCAAATCACTTGTGAATCCAGACACTTAATGATGTACCATCAATTGGACTTGAGTCGTGAAGAAGTTCCATATATCAGGCTTTAATCAACTAGTTGTGTGCCCGGCAGTTGACTTACAGAGAAAGGCTGACTGCTGGGTCCTACGGGTTCTTATACCCCGCCTCGTAGGCGGGACTACTTGCCTCTCGGCCAATGGGTGAGCAGTCACATGACTAGCCTCAACCAATCAGCAGAGAGGCACATGACCGACCTGAGCCAATGGGCAGCGAGTGCTCTGCACCAATGGCAGATAGGTACCGTAAACCTCCTAGTTATACCACCACATTCACCCCTTGTGGAGAAAGAAGCCGGGGGGGGGGGCAGGAGTAAAAAGCGGGGGGGGGGGGGGCTGTTGGACTTGTGGTATGACGAGAGAGAACGAGGTGTACCGAGGTAAATGGCGGCTGCCCACTGGCTCGCGACGACTGTGCAGATACAAGAACGGCAATGAACAGTACATAATTAGAAAAAAAAATGAAAAACATGTGCAACTTGTACATTGGAACTCTGAATGACACAAGGAGTCCGATAAAAGTCCAGTGGAACATCAGATTGACGCGATCAAGCTGTCGGGCGCCCTTGATGTTCTGCTGGACCATCGCAGCGGTGCCGGTGACGTCGGGCCGGTGGCCGTCCTTGACTCTGGGAGCGGCGGTCGTGATCCTGTGTCCGTACCCCTGGTCGGTGCTAGCGAAGCTCTGGCCGGGGGAGGGGGTTCCTGTGTGCTGGGTTGCGGGGGCGCCGGGGGGGGGGGGGGGGGGGGGGTGGGACTGGGCGGAGGGTATTGATGTGGGGGGTTGGGGCTGCACGCCAGCGGGTGCCAGGTCTCGAAGGGAGACCGTGTCCTGCCGACCGTCGGGATACTCCACGTATGCGTACTGCGAGATAGCATGGAGTAACTGGACTCGTTCAACTAACGGGTTGGACTTGTGCACCCGCACATGCTTCCAGAGCAAGATGGGCCCGGGTGTGGCCAGCCAAGTCGGGAGTGGGGATCAAACCGTTCATGAGGCGTTTGGTTTGTGGCAGTGCAGAGGAGAGACCGAATTGAATGGAGGGCATCAGGGATGACCTCTTGCCAGTGGGAGATAGGGAGATCTCTGTACCGTAGGGCCAGTAGGACGGTCTTCCAGACTGTGCCATTCTACCGCTCGACCAGCCCGTTACCCCGAGGGTTATAACTCGTCGTTCTGCTAGAGGCGATGCCCCTGCTGAGCAGGAATTGACGCAGCTCGTCGCTCATAAAGGAGGACACCCAGTCGCTGTGGATGTACGCGGGGTAACCGAACAGGGAGAAAATGGAGAGGAGGGCCTTGATGACAGTTGTCGTGGTCATGTCGGTGCAGGGGATGGCGAAAGGGAAGCGGGAGTACTCGTCAATCACACTTAAGAAGTAGGTGTTACGGTTGTTGGAGGGGAGGGGACCCTTGAAGTCCATACTAAGACGTTCGAAAGGGCGGGACGCCTTTACCAGATGCGCTTGCTCGGGGCGGTAGAAGTGCGATTTGCACTCTGCACAAATGTGGCAATCCCTGGCCACGGTCCTGACCTCCTCAATGGAGTAGGGCAGGTTGCGGGTCTTGATAAAGTGATAGAAGCGGGCTACCCCTGGATGGCAGAGGTCCGCGTGGAGGGTGCGGAGGCGGTCAATCTGCGCGCTGGCGCAAGTACCGCGGGACAGGGCATCAGGAGGCTCATTGAGCTTCCCAGGACAATACAAGATATCGTAGTTGTACGTGGATAACTCGATCCGCCAGCGCAAGATCTTGTCGTTCTTAATCTTGCCCCTCTGTGCATTATCAAACATGAAGGCCACTGACTGTTGGTCTGTGAGGAGGGTAAACTTCCTGCCGGCCAGATAGTGCCTCCAGTATCGCACAGCTTCAACTATGGCCTGTGCCTCCTTTTCCACCAAGGAATGGCGGAGTTCGGAAGCGTGGAGGTTCCGGGAGAAGAAGGCCACGGGTCTGCCCGCTTGGTTCAGGGTGGCCGCCAGAACTACGTCAGAAGCGTCGCTCTCGACCTGGAATGGGAGGGACTCGTCGATAGCGCGCATCGTGGCCTTTGCGATATCCGCTTTGATGCGGCTAAAGGCCTGGCGGGCCTCCATCGACAGTGGAAAAGTGTTGGATTGGATGAGGGGGCGGGCTTTGTCGGCGTAGTTCGGGACCCACTGGGCGTAATAAGAGAAGAAGCCCAGACAGCGTTTAAGGGATTTGAGGGAGTTGGGGAGAGGGAGTTCCATCAGGGGGCGCATGCGTTCAGGATCGGGGCCTATCACTCTGTTAGGCACTACGTAGCTGAGGATGGCTAGACGGTCGGTGCGAAACACGCACTTATCCTTATTATTTATGAGGTTAAGGAGTTTTGCGGTTCGGAGGAATTTTTGGAGGTTGATGTCATGGTCCTGCTGGTCGTGGCCGCAGATGGTGACGTTATCAAGATACGGGAAGGTCGCCCGTAAACCGTATTGGTCAACCATTCGGTCCATCTCCTGTTGGAAGACCGAGACCCCATTTGTGACACCGAATGGAACCCTTAGAAAGTGATAGAGGCGCCCATCTGCCTCGAACGCGGTGTACTTGCGGTCACCCGCGCAGATGGGAAGCAGGTGATAGGCAGACTTAAGGTCCACCGTGGAGAAGACTTTGTACTTCACGATCCTGTTAACCAGGTTGGAAATACGAGGGAGAGGGTACGCGTCCAGCTGCGTAAACCTGTTGATGGTCTGACTGTAGTCAATGACCATTCGGTTTTTCTCCCCAGTCCGAACTACCAGCACGTGGGCTCGCCAGGGACTGTTGCTGGCCTCGATGACTCCTTCCTTTATTAGCCTCTGGACCTTGGACCTGATGAAGGTCCGGTCCTGGGTACTGTATCGTCTGCTCCTAGTGTCGACGGGTTTGCAATCCGGGGTGAGGTTCGCAAACAAGGAAGGGGGGTCCACTTTGAGGGACGCGAGGCTGCAGACAGTAAGGGGTGGAATAGGGCCGCCGAATTTAAAGGTCAAGCTCTGCAGGTTGCACTGGAAATCCAGTCCTAAGAGTGCCGGTGCGCAGAGGTGGGGGAGGACGAGGAGTTTGTAATTTTTAAAAACCCTCCCCTCGACTGTGAGGTCCGCTGCGCAGCACCCGGTGATGTGGACGGAGTGCGAACCTGAGGCTAGAGCTATCTCATGCTTGACTGGGTGAACGGGGAGCGTGCAGCGTCTTACCGTATCAAAGAACAAAGAACAAAGAAAATTACAGCACAGGAACAGGCCATTCGGCCCTCCCAGCCTGCGCCGATCCAGATCCTTTATCTAAACCTGTCTCCTATTTTCCAAGGTCTACTTCCCTCTGTTGTCGCCTGTTCATATACCTGTCTAGATGCCTCTTAAATGATGCTATCGTGCCCGCCTCTACCACCTCCGCTGGTAAAGCGTTCCAGGCACCCACCACCCTCTGCGTAAAAAACGTTCCACGCACATCTCCCTTAAACTTTCCCCCTCTCACCTTGAAATCGTGACCTCTTGTAACTGACACCCCCACTCTTGGAAAAAGCTTGTTGCTATCCACCCTGTCCATACCTCTCATCATTTTGTATACCTCAATCAGGTCCCCCCTCAACCTCCGTCTTTCCAACGAAAACAATTCTAATCTACTCAACCTTTCTTCATAGCTAGCACCCTCCATACCAGGCAACATCCTGGTGAACCTCCTCTGCACCCTCTCCAAAGCATCCACATCCTTCTGGTAATGTGGCGACCAGAACTGCACGCAGTATTAAAAATGTGGCCTAACCAAAGTCCTATACAACTGTAACATGACCTGCCTACTCTTGTACTCAATACCCCGTCCGATGGAGGCAAGCATGCTGTATGCCTTCTTGACCACTCTATCAACCTGCTTTGCCACCTTCAGGGTACAATGCACCTGAACTCCCAGATCTCTCTGTACATCAATTTTCCCCAGGACCCTTCCATTGACCATATAGTCCGCTCTTGAATTAGATCTTCCAAAATGCATCACCTCGCATTTGCCTGGATTGAACTCCATCTGCCATTTCTCTGCCCAACTCTCCAGTCTATCTATATTTTGTTGTATTCTCTGACAGTCCTCCTCACTATCTGCAACTCCACCAATCTTAGTATCATCTGCAAACTTGCTAATCAGACCACCTATACCTTCCTCCAGGTCATTTATGTAGATCACAAACAACAGTGGTCCGAGAACGGATCCCTGTGGAACACCACTAGTCACCCTTCTCCATTTTGAGACACTCCCTTCCACCACTACTCTCTGTCTCCTGTTGCCCAGCCAGTTCTTTATCCATCTAGCTAGTACACCCTGAACCCCATACGACTTCACCTTTGCCATCAACCTGCCATGGGAAACCTTATCAAATGCCTTACTAAAGTCCATGTATATGACATCTACAGCCCTTCCCTCATCAATTAACTTTGTCACTTCCTCAAAGAATTCTATTAGGTTTGTAAGACATGACCTTCCTTGCACAAAACCATGCTGCCTATCACTGATAAGTCTATTTTCTTCCAGATGTGAATAGATCCTATCCCTCAGTATCTTCTCCAACAGTTTGCCTACCACTGACGTCAAGCTCACAGGTCTGAAATTCCCAA